>NC_038255.2:8876808-9034706 GCF_000004515.6 Glycine max
GTTACTATAAAGTCAGGTTCATGTAGAATGAAGACCATACCCGATGACATTAGATAATTTGGAAGGGCACGTCAAAATTATGATATAAAATTGTCTCTCTCTCTCTCTCTCTCTCTCTATATATATATATATATATATATATGTGTGTGTGTGTGTGGCGTCCCCAAAATAATGACTGGTTTAATAGTAATGATTTAATTAACAAAAACCATGGTAAATTTTTTTTTTCTTCTTTTTCTTTTTCAATTCTTTCTCTTTTCACCAAAACAAGGTTTAGAAGGAAAATCCTCACTATAGAGTCCTGAATGACCAGTTCACAACTCTATTCGGAGTCATTTCTTTCTCACCGCTCATAATCTCTAAACTATTTTGCTTTTTCAAAAGGAAGAATGTACCAGCCATTACTTTAGGTCGTCACGTGAAAATAAAAGAATAAAATACGGTCGATAAACTCTTTTACAAATAAAGTTGCTAATGCTTTCTCTTCAAATAACAAGATCGATCATAAATGCATTCATCATTTAAAGCTGTCCAAAATATGGGAGTTTTACAAAATATATAGTGTCATCCAGAGCAAAGGTGTCCATAGTGGTGGCTTCAGCCACAAGTATACAATAATCAAATTCCTATACATCAGGTCTACCCATACAAAAACAAAAGAGTAAACCTAACAGTCAGTCCTAGATACACCCACCCTAAAAAAGTATACAAAACTAATCCGAAGAGCTGTCCACTATGATGAAGAGCCTCCGCTGATCGCCATCTCCCCCGGGCCACTATCCTCCGTAGAGTCTGCCTCAGATGCCGACATGACTTCCTCGGGAGAATCCACCTCAAGAAGTGGGTCCTCATCGCCCTCTAGAAAGTCAAGAGCATCCACAACAAGCTCAGGAGGTAGATCCTCGGGATCCTCCTCAGGGTCTTCCTCGGATGACGTTACCTCGATCACTTGGACGGGCTCCACTAGACGATAGGGTGTAGGCGTGGGTAGTATCCACTCCACCGTGCGCTGAAGCGTCCGTGCAGGTTCATCTGGATGCACCAAAGAAGTGGCCGTGAATCGAATGGTGCCCCGAAATCGGCACCTCGTGTTGCCTTCGAGGGTCTCCCAAGCTCCCTCTAGGCACTCCATCTCTACTCGATCACGGATTAGCTGTGCCGCCATCACGATCTACAAGAAAGAAGAGAAAGGGGTAGACTCTTTCACAAGAATCTAACTGCGCTGCACACAATGCGTCTCATAACCACTACATGCAATTAAAAGGAGTATCTTAAGGCTTTTTATCTCTGGTAATCGATTACACAGCCTTGGTAATCGATTACCAGAGGCTAAACTTGAATTACACAGCCTCAGGACATGAAATATGCAAAAATGCACTGTGTAATCGATTACACATACCTGGTAATCGATTACCAGTGACCCATCCCTCTGTGTAATCGATTACACAGGCTGGTAATCGATTACCAGAGGCTCCCTTAGTTTCCTGACTTCGTTTTTAAGCCTGGTAATCGATTACACCCCTTGGTAATCGATTACCAGAGACCATCTTAGTCTCCTGTCTTCATTTTTAAGCCTTGTAATCGATTACCCACCCTTGGTAATCGATTACCAGAGGCCATAATCCATATATCACACAAAATTCACAGCTGGCCAGCCACCACAAGCCTCCTTGCTTTGTGGTCTTAGTTCCTTTTATCTGTTGACTGCCAGGAGCTCGCCTGTTTAGGTACATCACAGGTTCTCACTGACCGACTATGCCCGGGTTGGGTCGGGATTGGTCAAGCTTGGTTTTGGGCAATAGCACCCCACCTGACGTCCCCAAGGTCTCCTGACCCCCGCGACATATCTCCAGGTACCACTCTGTGGTCAACAATAAAAGCAGGAAGTTTCACCCTTCAACACTTCCTCATCTCAAGCTGGTAGGATTATGGGGTACCCATCACATGTGGTACTAGGTGGCGGTCGGGCGATGGTGCACAACAAGTTTTCCACATCCACAATGCGCGCATAAACCCACCATCCCCTGTTGCCCACCTCCAACTGAGCTCACGTACTCCCACGTAGCCCATATCCTCGTTTCTCTCAACACTGGGTCCCCATCAATCCTCCCAAGCTTCCACAACATCCAAGCAAAACAACGTTCAAACCGCACAAGCTATCACAGCCAAGCAAAACAGAGCATAGGCAGAAAACAATGCCAAAACACCAACCAAAACACAGCTTTTCTCACTTAAAGACCCCAGTAACAATTCCTTCGTTCCAATTCGTTAACCGTTGGATCGGCTCGAAAATTTTACTGGAAGTCTCTAGTACTTAAGCCTACATTTTGACCGTTGGGATCTACTAGAAAACATCCAGAACTCATTCTACATTACTCTTTCCACAACCAGCAAATACATGGATTTTTCTGCACTTGTGCAAAATTCTGTTGCACAAATTTACAGCAAAATCTGCACAAAGAGCATATTTCGAAAATCACACTTCCTCTCATCCAATCTTGCCCAAATCAATTCCTACAAGTCTCAAATCATGTATCAATCATGTCTAACCCAAAATCAAGCTTTACAACACAACAACACAGAATCTAGGTGTCCAACACCCCTCCATTCAATGGGTTTTCTAGGTTTGAAAAGTGAAATTTAGAATGAGGTAAATTTAAAGCAAACTCTCACCTCACACAAGTCCATATCATCAATCTAAACTTGCTCAAACTGAATTTACACCTAAAATTCCACCGAATCAAAATTTGACTCCTCAACACCCAATTTGCCCTAGAAATGGCTCTTTGTTCACTTTGTTCATTTGTTCTTCTCTCTAGCACAGTCCAAGCTTTCTCCCAAGTCCTAAATGACATTTCAAGCTAGTATTAACTCACTTTAACCTCCATTTACCACAGAATTCAGACTTAGCCTTCCAACTCTCAAAGCCTCACTCTTTTTCCACTCATAACACCACATTCTCACTTTCCAACCCTAGGTTAACTCTACCTTTCATCTCTAACAGTTTTCCATGAGCAATTTCAGCATATAAACATCACAAATATCATCACAAAAACCCTAAAACAGAATGGGTATGTTTAACTCATCCAAACATGGCAATTTCAACAAGCTTTCAACAAGAGTCTTCACAAATAATCATCACACAGCAGAAACCTAGCAAGACTACCCATCATATCTCCCAAAACCCCATTCCCACGAAATTTAAGAGAGAAAGAAGTCCACCCAAACCTGAAATTTCGAAGTCCCACTCGTAGCCACGCACTTCACGACTCCAAAAATGCTCTCTCGCGATTTGGAGCAGAAATGGGCACCAAAGGTTGAAGCTTTGTTTGGAGCTTCAATGGAGAATGAGGGAGAAAGAAAGGCAACGTGAGGGAGAGGGAGAGAGAAGGCTTCTACAATTTTTCTGCTGAGTGAAGAGAGAGAGAGTTGCTTTTTGGTTTTTAAAGGCTTTTTCCTCTTTTCTTATTATTTTATTCAAGCTATGCCACATGTCTCCATTTGATTGGAGCAAAAAGGGCCCACTTTCTCTTTTGATTGTGACCTATACTCAGTCACAAAAGTGAGAAAATCTGACCTTTGAAACGCTAAAATCCTGCCTCGATTTGCGTGCCATTTCTCTGGTTCCAGTTCCTCGCGTTTCTCTGCGTCCGTCGGGGCCAGTTTTCAAAAGCAAGCAATATATATATCAAAACACTTAGAATAAAACCCCGAGCGTGGTTCAGAGGTTGGTTTCGTTAAATTTTAAGTCGCACGCAAAACGATGATTTTTAGACTAATTACTTAAGAATTAACCCATAACCTCCCAGTTATGGATTTCTCTTCCTTAATTAGTCTAACCCGCGTATCTTGCCCCCACTACTCCTATTTCTACCAAGAACATATATATGCATATACACTGAATAATACTTATATATATATAATCATTCAAAATACATCGTTTCCGAAAACTCCGGGTAGAAGTTTCTAGGATGTTACAGTGTGTGTGTGTACATTGACATGTTATTATGAACTAGAGTTCATTGGTAGCTCCACATCAGCATATTTTGTTGTATATGAAATTTTCTAGTTGATAAATAACAAATGTTTCTGTTTAGAATGGGGGAAGGAGATTGGAATCCTGAATCCCGATCAAGTTATAACCTTTATGATCCTATTGCTCGCTCCACTGTGCAAGTGTACCCTGGTGGGTGGAGTTCAGTGTATGTGTACCCTGACAACCCTGGAATGTGGAACCTAAGATCACAGAACTTGCAAAGCTGGTATTTAGGTGAAGAGCTGTATGTGAGGGTTTATGATGCTGATCCCAACCCTGCCAAGGAGAAGCCACCTCCATAGAATCTCCTTCTATGTGGTTAGTCATGTTAAAACCTCCAAGTTTCTTCTACTTGGTTGTCCCATTTTTCTCCTTTACAAACTTTCACTATTGAATGTTCTCAAGCAAGTATCAGCCACCAACCCCTCCTCCCTCAGTGTCCCCAGCACCAAATGCTCCATCATCCGACGCATATGCATATAATCCACATAGAACAAGGTATTAGCGCATTATGTGTTGTTACATCATTTATGTTAAATGCTTATAACTGATATGCTGACCTCAAGAGGTGTGTTGGATGATTAAGGAAGAAGGGAAGAGGGGAAAGGTCACTGGATTGATCCCCTTTGCTAACAAAACTAACATTCTAACAAATTAACATTTACCGATATAAAAAAAAATATGCTGATCTCACCTAATGACATAAGGCTTGGTTATTGTTATTGTTATAGACTAATATGTGTTGTTTCTGTGTATTCTTTGTTATAATAGGTCTCTGATTGCTATGATCACCACTGCTATATGTTTGTTCTATATTGATCTCCATTAATTAAAAAGATATATATTTGTATTTTGTTTAATTTTTATTTTAGCCACATGTAAGCATTCCTGTCATGAGTATTTAGTTTCTAACATTGTTATATTAATTGGATTTCTTTTGGCATGGCCTCATGGCACTAGAGAAACTTAAATAAATTCTAAAAAACTTAGAATATTATTCATGCTAGGGAAGTGTAACTGTGTAAGTACATTATCAAATTTTATTGTAGCTTTGGTTTATGGGTATTAAGGTTATATATTTATAATAACCATTCATTGGCCCATACTTATTAACTTATGATTTTAGTTAATCTGATTGAAAAAATGGCCTACAGTTCAATCTTTCTTGTTCTCAGTCAAATTAAAGCTTTAGCCCCCTCACCCCACCCCACCCCATCTTGTGTAAGTCAATTTTGCAGGATTTTTTGTGTCATTTAAGGTCCTGATGAAATTTTGAAGAGGATGCAGACTGCTACATCTTTCCAATGTTCCATAATTTGTAGTTAATCCTTCCATACTTCATACCTTATGCCCATTTTTAAGACCAATTTATCTTTTGCATCCAATATAGCTTCAATTATTTGGAGTTCTCTTTTGTGGCTTGACTATATGTTGGTTTTTTTGGATGAGGTGCAAAGTGATTTTGCAACATAATGCACTTTGTCTTGATAAGATATATTTTCTTGACTGCAATATTGCTTGAATTATCTAGCCATTAAACATTATGCTCTGACTCTAGTTTTTTTAACTCGATATAACCATAAAAATATCGGTTTCCTTTTTGTTTTCCACACTTAGGGGATGTATTGACACATTGGATGGTGGCATGATAGAAATGGTTTTGGATCCTGATTTGAACAAAACTGGGGACATTTGGCACATATGTATTGAGGTACCTTCTATTAGGTTGCCTAGACTTTGGCCTTGCCTTGGTCTTTCAGTTGACATTGTTGGTATAGGTTCTGTAACAGCTTTAAAAATACAACACCTGCACAATTACCAGAGTAGCTTTCCAAATTGTTTAAATAAATAACAATTTTCTGAGTATTTGAGTATAAAATTTGCATACATCTATGCAATATCTTCCAGCTTGCTAATCTTGTGTCAGAAATATCTCATTGAGCAGGCGATTATTAACTCTTATTTATAATTTTAATCTAAATGTAATGGATAAGCTTTACAAATTATACAGCTGATCAAGAGCCAACACATGATTACTAGATTTCTAACAATATACATCAAATAGTTAACTAGATTTTGTTATACTTTCTTTCTGGTGGCAGATGTGTGCTAGGACTTGGGATAAGTGCCCTCTCTACCTTAAAATTTATTTTGGAATATGCATTATTGGTCCACTAAATATTTTTAATTGCCCACTAATCAATAAGTTATATAAACATGAAAAAAAATAAAATTGTTACCTGTAAACTACAAGATAAAAAATTATATTGTTTTGAACCCCAGACCTAAGAAACCCCCTTACTCTTTTGTCTATTTTGCTTTTGGTATGCGAGAGTCATTGCCTGCATAAATTTTTAATAAGAAATCAGTTGTAGATAGTAAGTTCTTGATTTCCCCTGTAAAATATTTCACATTTCAATATAAACTAACATACTAATGTCAATGAGTATGTTTTCTAATCCTTTGGGCTAACAGGGTGGAGCAACTCTCGTGGATATAGCATGTGACCCTAAGTTGGTAAAGCTGGCCATTGACTTAACTTCTTGTCCGGTAAATTCATACCTTCTTATAGACGTCTTAGCCACTCTGATTATATGGTTGTGGACATGAGCAAAGGGTATTTGGAAATTACCTTGGCATAAAGTTTATTGTAATCATTGGATGTCTTAATAATTTACTAAGTTGCTTTTGAACATGTATATCACTATACTTGTATGTATCTTTAATTGCTGAAGAATCAACGTTAGCTAGACTTTATCAAAGTAATTGAAGCAAGTAACAAAGATCCAAAGTCTACCTTGATCCCTATACATATAGTACATTCTTAATTTGATCCTTTTACATATAGTATATTCTTAATTTAGTTCCTATCTATTTAGCGTATTCTTAATATGAATTGTTGTTATCTTGTCTCATAAGTTTCAAATTTTTTTGTGATTTTAAATTTCAGTTTAAAATCTATAAATACGAATTTGAGAATTTTTAAATATTTGTTTCTTGTTGTGTTTTTTTTGTTTTTTCAGCTTTTCTTTCAGTATGTTGTAAGAGATAAAATCATCCATCCTGTCAAAGTCGAGGTACATCGTTCTCTTATTTTTTCTGGAAAATAATTATTTAATTTAAGCAACGTCTTTGAAAGTTCACAAACAAAGACGTTGCTTACGTAAGCAACGTCTTTGAAAGTTCACAAACAAAGACGGTGCTTACGTAAGCAACGTCTTTGAAAGTGGATCCCTTTCGACAACCTAGAATTTTGACCCGTCGTTGAACGATTTTATTTTCCACGACGTTGGATACAACGAAGGTCGTCCACTGTCGTTGTATCCTGCTTTCCACCGTCTTAGAATCGCGTTTTTGCAGTAGTGACTACACCAAAGCCATGCCTCCATTTGTCGTCGTGTATGCTCTCACATGCCACCCCTTACCAGCATGCAAGATCCACCTGGGCAGTTTTCTAACGCCACCCACTCTCTGACTAGCCCACTACCATGCTTCTTTTCCTTCAGCAACCCACATGGTTTAGGATCTACTTAGCATGTTTTGTCATGGCTTTCAATGGATTCTCTTCCAGACCTAGTGTTATTGTCACTTTTGTACTGCACTGTTGATTCCATGTCAAATACTAATCGGGACAGTCAAATGTAGCACTTGGGATGCAACTATCAAGTTATGGTTCCAAGGCCAAGATCATGTTGATCAGTTGAACACCCAAGAAAAGGATGTTCCCACCATGATTTACGCTTGTTAGTAGCAAGTTGATGCTTCCTTGTGTTGTGTTTTCTAATTTTCTCTTGCTCCCAACCTTTAGCCGCAAGTTCAAGCTTATCCTACTTGTTGTGAGGTATGGAATAAAGCCAAAAAGATCTATTGCAATACTATCCTTTGTCTCTACAACATCATAACCACCTTGATACATACAAAGTTGGAGAACATGGACACAGAAACCTACCTTGGTAAGCTTGAACATTTAATTGTTGAGATGTTTTACAAGCAACACAACTAGTTCTTTATGGCTCTTACTTTTGTCGATCTCACACCTGAACTTGATGTCGTCTGTAATTAGATTTTGTTAGGTTAAAATGTTCTTACCTTTGACACGATTCGTGAGCAATTGTTGTGCCTCTCCACTCGATATGCCTTTGGACCTTCATCTGCCCTTTTTGCTCTCCCACTCTTCTATTTGTGGTGAATAAAGTGGTGGTCAACGTCATTCTCATTGCACTTATTGCAACCACTATGGTCATATTAAAGTCAAATGTCACACAAAGACTATAGAAAAGTCAAAGCCAGTGAATGTGGCACAAGTTGCCTCCTTTTCCTCGATTGCATTTGTTAGAACCAAAGTCATCAATGACGTCTAATCCCTTAAAATTTCATAGTACTAATTCTCGACACTGGATCACGCATTGCTAGCATCCGGAGAAAGCACAGAAGAGAGGGAATCAAATGACATGACACACGTGGACTTGCTGTCTTCCTCGAGAAGCAGCGAGCCAGGTTCGATCTGGTTGGAGGTGTGGCCATTTCCAGGAGAGTGCGACTAGGCGACGATGAGTTTCAGTGTCAGTGAAGATGGTGAACCAAAACAGGTGAAGGTGACAGTGTGCTGCGAGGATTGGGCTGGTCTGAACCGGGAGGTAGCCCAGGCGATCCGGTCGGTTTGAGCCACCATCGATTATCTCTCCACCATGGACGTGGCAAAAGCATTATTAAGCTCAAAGCCACAATCAACGATCTCTCCATTAAGAGCACCATAGGGTCAATGCAGCACCATGACTTATAGACTCTGCTGAGTGGAGCAATGATCAACTTGTAAACATGCCTTTGATGGCATTGCATACAACAAAGGGTGCATAAGGGACATAATCGAGAAGAAGTTGCTTCAGATATCGCATCACGTGAGCAACTCATTGGCCATGCTGCACAAAGTTTCTGGAATGAAGAAATTAACAACTTCTTTGGAATCTGATGAAGTGTTTCCAGAATATGGAAAGATGTGAAAGGGGTTCCCTTCGTGGGTATCCTGCAAAGACCGAAAGCTTCTTCGAGCTAAAGTGAACGAGACCAAGTTCGATCTTATTGTTGCCAAAGATAGCATTGGGAACTCCACCACTATAGGGAAACACTGTCTGTGGCTTCCAACTCCAGGACTAGTTACGCAACAAAATACTTTATTTCACACCAATGCGATTGATTATAATTTACACTAGTATAAATGGATTACATAGTTAAAACGTAGTACCAATGGGATACAAATTAAGAGAAAGGAGAAAGGTGTTAGTAGAGTGTCAATTTTTTTAAAGATTTTTATTAATGCCATGCATTCAATTGGAAATGTATACACTATATACAACGATTTTTTTTATGTATAAGTGAAAAGAATAAATATTAAGCATTAAGCATTAGTCAAAATTAAATACAGAAGTCATATGACTTATTTAAAAATCACGTTAAGAAACTCATTCTTACATTATATCTATGTATAATTATATATGACTTAGATACTGATAAAAAAAATATATGACTTAGCTGTACTATTTTCATTCTGATATAAGAAACACATTCTTGCATTATACCTCAGCTATTTGATTGCAAAAAAACATTTATTTATTGTGTTGTAAAATTAAATGAGTGTGAGTGATAACAGGTTTGTGATACACATAAAGGCGAGGGCATACTTTGAGAATGTGGAAGTGATAAGGAAGAAGATGAATCTAATGTTTGTTGGAGATTATATTGGAAAGATAGTAGTGAAAGGTAGTAGGAATGTTGTGGATGGATGGACCACTTTTCAATCTGTTACTGTTTGTAAGTATGTATTCCTTCTTCCTACCTTATGCTACTATTTTTAATTAGTTAAGTTTATTTCTTGGTTTGATATTCCAACTTTAAAATGCTTTTTTTTTTGTGTGTGTGTGTACACTAGTAAAATACTACCTCTTATCATGTGAGAATAAGCACAACTTAGTTTTGAATGTTTGAAATAGAACCAAGGAAAGTTCAAAAGATAAAATGCTTGGCCATTTTAAAATTTTCGAGGAATCTGCTTCTCGTGATTGAACATAATGCTTTTGCTAGATCTTGGAGTCATGAAATATGTATAATGGATACCTACGTTGTTGTTTCTTTGTTCTTCATTTATTGTCAATTCATTTCCTGCAAATGTACAAGTTCAATCTTCATTGCTATTATGATGTAAATGTAACTTTTTGATTGAAACAAGGTATTGTCAGGCGTACTGTATAGGTTCACAAAATACATGTGGCATCTTACGTGGCATTTCGAGACACATATCAACTCTCCATGTCAGCCCTAGCACAGGCGCATGGATGCCCAACCCTTGGCAGTCGGGCTCCCAAACCGACAGGTTATCTCTAACCTCCTATTATTCAAATATATTGTCATCTTTTATATCTTGGCAGACACTCAATTATCTACAAAGCCACACATTATCTATAAGATACAAATTAACTACTAGCTTTTATCTCTAAGCTATATATTATCTCTAACTTTATCTACAAGCTACCGGTTTTTATCTACAAGTCGATAATTATTTGCAAGGGCTGTAACAACCCTTATAGACAAGGACCCGTAACTTCATTCCACTCTTACAAGTACCAGGTTCCTTTGAATCATCAACACATCTCGAACACATATGCACACCTGCTTGTATACTTGTGTATTCATACTCTCTCTTTCATTCTCCTAACTCATATACTTACTCGAATACATTTTCAAGCAGCATATCAGAAAAAAAAGTCAAGGTCTATGTTGATGACATGGTCATTAAATCTTAGAGCATAGGCCAACATGTGACAAACCTGGAAGAGGTCTTTGGAGAGCTTCGCGAATACGACAAGTGCCTCAACCCGAAAAAATGTACTTTCGGGGTTGGCGGAGACAAGTTCTTGGGCTTTATGATCACACATCAGGGAATAGAAGTCAACCCCAACAAATGCATTGCTATTTTGGAGATGTGTAGTCCTACTAACATCCAGGAAGTCTTGAAGCTAAATGGAATACTAGCATCCCAGAGAAGAGGAAGAACCAGACTGGATGACCCCCTACAGGAATTTCCTAATCTGGGGGCTATTGCATTCAGACAAGAATGAAGCCCAATGCCTGAAATGGAAGGCAAGCTACTATGTCATCCTTAATGGCGAGCTATTCAAAAGAAGGTGAACAACACCCTTGTTAAAATGCATGAGAAGCCAATAGGCAGATCATGTCATGAGAGAACTCCACGAAGGAATTTGCAGTCTCCTTTCAGGGAGACAATCCTGTGCAACAAAGGCGCATGTTGGCTACTACTGGCCAACACTTAGGGGGGATGCCGTTGACTTCACAAAGAGATGCAGACGATGCCAAGGGTTTACAGACGTTCCATGCACCCCTCTTGACAATTTCCACAGTTTGAGCTCCCCTTGGCCCTTTGCCATGTGGGGAATGGAAATACTGGGACCACTATCAAAGGCCCCAGGAGCAGTCAAATATTTACTAGTCCCCATCGACTACTTCACCAAGTGGATAGAAACAAGACCACTACGGGAAATTATGGCCAATGAGGTGGAGAAATTCACTTGGAAACACCTCATTTGCAGGTATGGCCTCCCATACCTCAATTCAAAGCTCAGACTTACAAAGCCTTCCTGACAAAGACTAGGCGACAAACACCTTGTCACCTCTGTCGAACATCCTCAAACCAACGGCCAGGCAGAGGCAGCTAATAGAGTCATCCTCAGGGCCCTATGCTCTAGACTCAACAAGTCTAAGGGTTTATGGTAAGAAGAACTCCCCAGTATATACTCTGGGCCTACCACTGCTCACCCTAGACAAAAACCAATGAAACTCCTTACCGACTCACATAATGCACATACACCATTATTCTTGTTGAAGTCGGGGAACCATCGACAAAGAGATTGTTGTTCCAACAACAACAAAATGAAGAAAACATGAGGGTAGAGCTTGAGACAACAGACGAAGTCCAAGAAATGGCTAGGATCAGGGAAGAAGCTACCAAACTCTAAGCAGTAAGGAGATTCAATACAAAAGTTTAGCCTTGAGCCTTTCAACTTAGTGACCTCGTATGGTGAGTCCAAGGTGAAGCCAGAAAAGATTCCCGAGCGGGAATGGTTTGCCCTAACTAGGAAGGCCCATTTAGGGTCACAACAAGCCTAGACAACAAAGCATATAGACTACAAGAATTGGATGGCAAAGCAATTCCAAGAACATGGAATGCCACCCACCTGAAGTTCTACTTCAGTTGACCTAATGCAAACCCAAATGTTGTACTCTTTTTCCTAAGTCTTTTGTCCCAAAAAGAGAAAAATCAGGGATTTGGCTTGAGAAGTTTTAATGAGGCACATCTGGGATAAAAAAGAGAATTTGTACTCAATCAATACATTGAATAAAGTTCTACATCCCTTCCTTTTCATAATTTTCTTGTGTCGTCAAGACAGGTGCATCCATGGTCATAGCTACACAGGCTCTTAAAACCCAAGGAACGTGCTTGGTGAGCCTTCCTTCTAGAATCAAGTCTCTAGTACGTGCCACCTCATAGGGGACATGTATGCAAGAGCACCATGTCTCCAATACATGAAACTTCACAAGCGACACATATGCAAGAGCACCATGTCTCCAGTACATGCCACTTCACAAGTGCCACATATACAAGAGCACGACACCAAGTCTCTAGTACGTGCCACTTCACAAGTGCCATGTATGCAAGAGCACCACATCTCTAGTACATGCCACTTCACAAGTGTCATGTATGCAAGAGCACGACACCAAGTCTCCAGTATGTGCCACCTCACGAGTAACACGTATGCAAAAGCACCATGTCTCTAGTACGTACCACTTCGTGAGTGACACGTATGCATGAGCACAACATTATGAGTCTAGTACATGCTACTCCAAGAATGACATGTATGCAAGAGCACGACACACGCATTGCACACACCAAGCTTGCTGGTGAATCCCTCCAAAAACCCTGGACGGACAATTCTCTGGTCGTTTCTCCAAAGGCTCGTCAAACCCAAGATTTGCACTTAGTGAGTCTCACTAGTTCACAAAACCCAAGGCCCGTCCTTGGTAAGCCTCGACGCACCTCTACACGCTTTTCAAAACCTAGGGCAAACACGTCCCTGGTGCAAGGCTCGTTAAACCCAAGGTTCACCCTTGGTAAGCCCTTCTTTTGCTAAGTTCCATCTTTACAAGATCTCAAGGTACACAAGGTCAACCCTTGACAATTTTTCTTACCCCTAACTGTTATATGTGCAAGAATTCATGTTTGCAAGAATATCAAAAACCTAAGGCCCGCCCTTAGTACTAAAATCTCAAGGTCTACCCTTGATACACACTCTTACAAAACCCAAGGTACCCTTTTGGTCCGCTTACTTGCAACAACAACGATGACCAAAGTCCAAGGTCCAGGCTCCACAGGTCAAAATGACCTACCCCTAGACTGGTTGGCAAGACCTTCAACTAGGGGCAAACCAAACATGTTCCTCACAACCATCATAGGAAAAATTGCATAGGCCAAGATGACCTATGACTAGACTGGTTGACAAGACTTACAACCAGATTTCAATCACACTAACTCCTCACAAGCATCAGAGGAGAAGCTCCGCACAGCGAAAAGGAAGCATCATTGCATGAGTGACAAGACCCTTAATCAGGTTGAAATCAAACCTGAGATGATTTCATCTACTTCTTTACCTCATACAAGACCACTAAAGTCTTGCCTCCACATCAACAAGGTTTTGCTTCCTACGCCGTCAAAGATTTCACTCTCACGGCTTATTCATACTACCACAAGTAATGGAGCATTGCATAAACAAAGGCAACATACATTAACATGTACACAGGGAAAAATTTTCATCAACGAAGGAAAAACATGTGCATTAAAGAGAAATAATAATTTCCAATCATTACAAGACCTATGTGGCTAAAATCCAACAACGAAAAAAAGAAGGAAATAAGTCGAAGGTAGCCTAAACTTGGGCATCATCACCTCACTCCTCTGCACCCTACTCCTCATCGGTAGCCTCCTCCTCCACAACAATCTTTTCTTCGTCAAGAAAAACACCATCCTTCAAGTCCTTGAAAGGGTCAAAAAGTAAAGATCGTTGGCAAAGAACCCGACCTACCTGATGGCCTTTTGAAAGTCGTTTTATGCTACTACACAACCTTCTTCTTGTACATTGTCAACTCCTCTTCAAGCTCCTTACTAGCTGCCCGCAGCTCAGACTCCTCCAGCCTGGATCCCCACTCCTTTACCTGAACCTCCAAATCAACAACCACCTTGGCAAGCTCGTTCCTCTCCGTCACAATTCCTTCCACCTTGCCAGCCAAGTCCTTTTTTCTATCCCTGCAAGCCCTTGCAACGTGTTAACAGTTCATCACAGTCCAACCTTGTGCACAACAACTTGGCTAATACATTGCCAACCTTGGAAGACAATTGGTGGTTTAACCTTATAGCTTGGCAAAGGCGATGGCGGCGTTAGCTACCTTAGGGTGCTTCTGTCTCCAAACCGTGTGAGAAGTAGCCCTCTATTTGGCAACCTTGACCTCCAAGGATGACACCTTTCACAAAGCCTCTTGGTGTCGCTATCTATTCCCCTCCAGAATCGCCAGGCTTCTCTGGAGGAAGACTTTGGCGGAATCCATAGCATTCTACACCTCAATCGATCGGATAAGGTTTCTATCATAGGTTGACACAAAGCCAGTCAGGGTCTTCTGCTCCTATTTGCAATTCTCACCCCACAGTGAATCAGCATTGCTAGAAGTGTATAGGTGATCCAAAAAGACATGGGGACGAGAAGATGACGAAGGCAACACTGCCTCCAACACAACAGAGGGTGGAACTCGGGGAACCAAAAAAGGAGGAGGCGACATCATAAGAGCACTAGTGATCACCATACTGACACCCAACAAGGGTGTGGTAGTGGTGGATGAAGATGCCAACTGAAGTAGCCGGCACACCAACTCCAAGGGCAAGAGTAACCTCCTAAACAAGTACGACAGGAGGAGGTGGAGGAGCAGAAGTAGCAACAACAACAATAGCAGGAGCATGAGCCACAATGACTGATGGAGCCGAAGGGTAGATCTTGCAAACTTGAAGGGCAACCTGAATCAAGCGTCAACCCTACAACTTGCCTCAGTTCATGAAGGCTCATAAAGGCCTTCGACTTCTTGCGGCCTGACACCGCAACATTGTCATCTCTCTTCCTCTTAGCCAAAACAAACGAATGGGCACTAGGGAAGACCTCAGCAACAACAACAATAGGGCCAACCTCACTTGCGGGTTGACCTTCATCTCTAGCAGTAGGGGGACAACAGATGATAGCACGGTCCCACCAGTAAGACTGACTTGCTTCACCAGTGGGCTCCAAGGGAAATCACCCATAATTCTTGCAAAACAGGCAACAATAAAGCAATAGATGCCAATTCAAGTTACAATGCATTTCAGACACAAAGAAGGAAGACAAGAAACGACAAAATGTTTATCGTCCAAGGCATCGAGAGGATCCCTCGTCGAGGAAAAAGACAGGATGGTCCACACATCTAGTGAGGTCGACAACTATTCCAAAATAGCTTTGTCGACTCTCTCCACATGGGTCAACAAATCCTCGACAAATGACTTGAACCTGGTGGGGTCAGACTGCTAGTAGAATGGCAAGCAGGGATCCTCATCCCTGTTGAACATAAATGGCAAACCATTAACCACGACATCAGTAGCCAAGACCTTAAAGAAATGGTCCTTGAAGTGACGAAAGGTATTTCAGTCAAACTCAAATAGCTTATTTGACACATTATTCAAGGAGACCCAACCAATATTGCCAGTCAGTTTCACTTGGAAGAAAAACAGGAAAATTGACACACTAGGCCAGATGTTGAAGAAGGGCACAAAATCTCAAAGGCTCTCACCATGGCCCAAATGTTTGGGTTAAGTTGGGAAAATGCCACATTCAAGTGCTCAAGAAAAGCACACTGAAAAGTGATCAAGGGAATAATTAGAACTAAGGCCTCAAACAAACATTTGTACATAAAGATGAAGGACGAATTGCCTAATGCTGCCTTTAGGAAAAGGAAGTCATCACTCCCACAAGCCTGGACAGCCATCTTGTAGGAGTCCTCAAGTTTTTCATGTTTCACCTAGTGTTGTAGAGCAACGACAGAGGTGAGGAAGGACTTATACTTTATAACTTCGTCCCTCACCCATTCATAGCCAGTGACGGTAGGAGGGGACGATGGTGACCTAACACTATGGCTACATCGCATGTGGGGTGACGCCCTAACGTCCCCACCACTTCTCCTTGCTCCCCCAGAAGCAGAATGGCAGAGAACCACCGTGACCTAGACAAGCTCCTTGGCCAAGAAAGCAGCGAAAGGTTACACCCTCCCGCGGAGGCGAGAGGTGCCTCCACCAGTACGACGCGAAGCCCTCAATCTCTTCGAGGAAGAGAATTCATTGTCGGAGGCACCATAGTGAGTATCCTATGAAGAGGAACCACAAATGAAAATGATCTCCTGGTACATCAGGGGTTGCTGAATCAAACCCCCAGAATCACTGCTACCTATGCCGATGACAAAGTCAAACAAAAATGAAGACATTGTCAGAGATGAAATACCTCGAAGAATCAAAGAAGGTGAATGAAGAAGAAAAGGAATCATAAGCACGAAAGCAAAGAAGATTCAAGAGGCAGGAAGTCATAGTGACAATGACTTGAAATCAAAAGTCTCATCCATTTAAAGAGAAGATGGAATCTTCGCACCACGACACAACCCCATTCATCCATGCACCACAACTCCAATACTTGCCCACTCCACGAGTGACAAGTATGCAAGAGTATTGCGCGTGCACCGCACATGCCTGCAGCAGCAACAGACAGAATGTAATGTTTGTCTTCAATGCACCCTCCAACGGTTAGAAAAGGACAGAGGTGTCAAATCCTAAGGCTTCTCTCACCTGACACATCAGACCTCCCCTGCAAACCCAATAGCATGTCTACTTGGATGACTTAACAGAAGCAGCCCAGAAAACACCTATCCAGGCTCGAGGGCTTGACAAGCTTTACCGACCTGAAATCCTCACAGTTGTCGAGGTTACATCTCAACATCAGACAACCTTGTCCATGCTTGAGGGCTCGATAAAATCATCACCCTCCTACTTGTCAAGGCTACTACCCCAGACATCACACAATCTTTAACATTCGACAACCTCTTTCACCCACAAGACGACTTAAAGCTGGGGAGGGCTTATGTACTATCCAGGGTCCACAAAATACATGTGGCATCTTATGTGGCACTTTAAGACACACATCAACCCTCCATGTCATCCCTAACACAGAAGCACAGACGTCGAACCCTTGGCAATTGGGCTCATAAACCGACAAGTTATCTTTAACCTCCTTTTATTCGAGTATACTGTCATCTTTTATCTCTTGGCAGGCACTCAAATATCTGCAAAGCCACCCATTATCTATAAGGTACAAATTATCTACTAGCTTTTATCTTTAAGCTATATATTATCTCTAACTTTGTCTATAAGCTACTAGCTATTATCTACAAGCCGATAATTATCTGCAAGGGCTGTAATAGCCCTTACAAACAAGGACCTACAACTCCATTCCATTCCTATAAGTACGAAGTGCCTTTGAACCCTTAACACATCTCAAATACACATACACTTGCTTGCATACTCGTGTATTCAAACTATTTCTTTCATTCTCCTAACTCATATACTTACTTAAGCGTCAGAGTCCTTTGTTTTATAGGTCCTCCTAACAAAGGTCACCCTCATCTAGCGTGCGAAATCCAAGAGCCCACTTTAGCCACGTCTACCCTGACATTTGCCAGCTCCTGATTTTGGTAAGCACACCGGGGTTTCAAGTTCAATTGGGAGATCACTTTCTTTTAATTGTTTTAATATGTTTGGTTAGAGTTATTATCGTCCCAATGCAAATCAGTTTTGTGGTGTAGATTCGGGGTTCAATCACTCTGTTATGGTCTCAGGAAGCCTCTAGATTGAATATAAAACTTGACATTATATGTATGATAGGGAAGCAACTTTCCTTTGTCACTCACTTGTTTTGAAATATATCATGACAACTCATTTTCTTTCCTTTTCTCTAGTATCAAGGACGAACTCTAATTTTGAAGCCACAAGACTTCATTTTGAAAATCTTGTCAAGAGATATGGAAATCTAATCTTGTGAAGGATGAGATTTTTTTAAAGTAATAATTAGGATAAGCATGGGTAAAGCTGAGGGTTATAATGGAGAGACAAATCTTGATTTTTTTTTTAAATAGAGGCAATTCTTTCAAGTTTGATGTCGAGTCTTTGTTTTGTGTAGGATTGCGAGTGAGCAGAAAATATTGTTTACAAAATGAATACCAAAGTCTCAAATAAGGTATTGGGTCTTGGCTGTTTTGGATTCTCATTTTTTTACTATTGTTGTATATAGTTGTTCCATTGTCCCTAAGGCTCTGGTTCAATTTTGTTTAGATTCAAGCTGCAATGTCAAGGAAAAGGAAAAACAAAGAGGAGCCAGAGTCTTGTGAGGAGAAAAAAGAAATTTGGGATGAATTGAATAAGTCTGGATTTTTCAAACATTAGAAATGCCTTGAACGTTATTATTATTATTATTACTACTATTATTATTATTATTATAATAGGTGACTTCTTAGATTTCAGTAAAGCTTCCTGGAGATTAGAGTGGGATTTACTACTAAATTATATTTGACTGATAGGATATTTCTTATTATTTAATATTTTTTAAAATAATTTGAAAATCAATTAATTGTAAATTCAATATAAATAATTACTCTCAAAGACAGAAATAATTACAAAAAGAAGTACAGAAATTGAACAAACAATGCACAAAAAAATTGCTTGATTCATCTTTAATTTGTTGGTTTTTAATGCTATAACATTTGTATGAGTACTTATATTCTCAACTTTTTGTTATCATACAAGTGATATTTATTTGTGTAGGGAGCACTCATTGATGCTTCATTTTGCTTACTATCTTGGGAAATTAAAGTCAAAGGACCTAGTTATCCTATAATGTTCAATCCCTTGGCTCTTATTTTTGTGGCCATATAAGAAGCTATCATACTTGGACAACCAATAGGAGTTGGAACTTAAGAACATTTTTCCTACTTTACATTATGCTAATTTTCAATGTTTCTTTATTTTTTTTATTTTACCTTGTCTAGGCATTGTGATGTTTTTTTGGCTTTATACGATACATTAATTAGATTAGTCTATTGAAGTCTCTTTATTGTGCCACCTATTTAAAGCACAAAATGTTCATGCTTGTCATTGCCCATCTCTATATCCCTGCTTCTAGTGTTCTTCCTTATCATCCAACTTGGTGTGGTGTATGCTATTCATCATCATCATCTAAGATGTAGAGAAATTTCATGAGGCTACTGATGTTCTTTTTGTGTTTCTCATATGTTCTCTCTGTCTCTGTTATTCCTACAGCAAGTAAGCCTTTCATAGGATATTTAACTGATTGATCAATTTTTTTCTTTCTTTTTTTTGGTTTCTATGTAAATTTCAATGTTGGATACAAGGCTTTCCTTCTTTCATAGGATATTTAACATTATTTTTTATTGATTTTCTCTGAAGAAGTGTATTAAGAACTTATCATTAATAAGTTAAAGAAGTATAACTTTTCCCTATGTATGCCTATCTGTTTTACGGTTGTCATTAACTATAAATGTGATTTACAACTTAAACTTCATTTCATGTTTTTGGGAAACATGTTTGTCTGTTAATTTGTCCTTTAGGAAAAATTGATTCTAAACTTTAGAATCAATTTTAAATACAACAGGTTTTTGTTGCTTCTCATCAATGCAAATCTAAATGCAGTAAATTAAAGGTTAAAGAACAAAATACTCTCATTGTCAGCTATCTAATTTTGAGAGAAATGATTAGTTCTTTAGAAATATTCCTTAATAATATCTTTTTCCTTTTAATATGGCAAATCATGGTCATGTTGGATCAAACAATTTTAATCTCTTTTTTTTGTTTTGTAGATATGCATATTAAGTCCTTTCTAGTTTGTAAGTTTTTTTTAAGTAATGGCTACTTTATTATATGCATATAGAATGCTTATTAATTTCTTTTTGCATGTGGTTGTAATCACGCAGCCAAAGATCGTGATGAAAGTGCAAATGAATTGCCCGAAGTGCAGAGCTAATGCACTCAAGGTTGCTTCGGGACCAAACGGTTAGTTAGCCTTCACCACACCACCTTGGCTATTTATTTATTTATTTATTTATTATGCAGGCAATTAAGCCTAAATTGTTGATATATGCAATATTACGAATTAAATTTATTTAATAAACTTTATATATGCAATTATTAATTTGTACAATAAAGGGTGAATTGTGATTGTTTGTTTGTGACCAATGGTGAATTATTGAATATTTGGAATTGAATTTTAGACACCAAAAACAAAATGAAATGAAATTTTAATTTTTTATTAATTTTTTTTAAAAAAAAAGACATTCTAAGACGATTCTCTAGAAAATCATCTTTGAATCCTCAATTTTTTTTTCTTTTAGAAAAAGACATTCTAAAATGGTTTTTTTAGAAAGTCTACATTCAAAGACAGTTTTTGAGAAAATCATCTTAGAATCATCATTTTTTTTTAAAAAGATATTCTAAGACGATTCTTTGACAAACTAAGACAGTTCATTGAAAAGTCGTCTTAGAATTCTTAATTTTTATTTTTTTTTAAAAAACAAACATTGTAAGATGGTTTCATGACAAAACTGCCTTAGAAATTGTGTCCTTCTAAGACGATTTAAAACAACTTCAAAATGATTTAAAACTGTCGTAAAAAATCCCTCAGAATCATTGTAAAAAGTACTTTTTTTAGTAGTGACAGTTTTAATGTAATTTGATTTTTATTGTATATTCTCTGTATGAGAGTTTATTTCATTAAAATAATTCAAACTTGTTTGGAAAGCTTAGGGTGACTTAGTAATCAAATGATACTGGAGTGTTTTCAATCAAGGGTGAGATTGAGGGTGTGCCATAATTGACCTAGATAATAATTGTTGTAAGCCAAAAGTGGCAGGTAACAATACTAAGCCAAGAGTGACTTAGTAATCAAGTATCCTTTGATTACTATGTTTATTTCATTGTAATAATTCAAACTTGTTGTTTGGAAAACCAAGAGTGACTTAATAATCAAAGGATACTTGACTATTTTTCAGTCCAGGGTGAGATTGAGGGTGTGCCATAAGTTACCTAGATAATAACTATTGTAAACCAAAAGTGACAAGGAACAATACTAGTTTTGTAATTTTTTTTATTAGTGGAATCCTTCTAAGGTTGAAGGAGAACTGGACCTGACTCGGGATTTTAGTGAACTAGTATTGAAAGAAGTGTTCATACTTTTGTTCTCATGTTTTAACTTTTTTCTCTCAATCTCATCTCTGAATGCACAAGTTCTTTGATAAACTATTTTGTGAAAATTTCTTTTAACAACTTTGGATGATCCCTTTATCAACTTGATTTGAACCTATTTCATAATTGTTTTTGAAAAGATTTCCATCTTGTATAAATTATTTTAGATCTACACAAACACACTATTAAATCCCCTGTCGCAACCTACCCTTCGATGGGAGGGCGACGCGGGGGCTCATGGGTGCGTCTTCCAAGAAAGGAAAATGCGCGGAGTTGCCACCAACGTTTATTCGAGGAAAACGTCGGAAAAACCGAAAAGATGTGGTCTACGAACTTTAAGTGTGAAAGGTTCAGGAGTTGTTTTTACGCACGGAGAAGGTATTAGCACCCCACGCGTCCGTCACAAAGGACGACAACCTTTAATCAAGTGTGCAAATATGACTTCAAAATGTTTTATTTTCTCTTTTTTATGTCTTTTTGTGTTTTTATGCTTTTTATGTTTTTTGTATTTTTTTACCTTTTTGTGATCGACAAGGGTGTTTTCCTTGCTCCTACGTATCCTCAATTGCAATGAGGAAATTAGACCTACGTAGTTCTTTGAGAACTAAACGTTGGTTAAGTTGTTTTTATCTTTTTTTGCAAGATATATTTTGACCGAACAAAAGTCGTTTAAGGCATTGGACCATTAAACGATCTTTTGATTTTTGAAAAGGAGAGAAAAGTTAAGGCGTTGGACCATTAACAATCTCTTGGTTTTGAAAGGAGAGAAACGTTAAGGCGTTGGACCATTAACGATCTCTTGGTTTTGAAAGGAGAGAAACATTAAGGCGCCGGACCATTAACGATCTCTTGGGGTGGTCGACAAAAGCAGGGCTTTTGCTCCTACGTATCCTCAAGTGCAATGAGGAAATCAAACCTACGTAGTTCTTGCAAAAGCGGTAAAGTTACATGTTGATTTTATGCTTTTGAACGGTTCATGTTAAGCGATAAAAGCAAAGAGGACCGTTTAAGGCGTTGGACCTTAAAATGATATTTAATGATTTTTGCGGACAAAGCTTGATTTGTAAGTTGATTTTAACTTTATTTTCACTTTGGTCATTAGTCAATTCATTCAAGGAAACTTTCAAAGAAAAACGTTCGATTGATTTTTCTTGATTATTTTATTATTATTATTATTATTCAAGATATTTCGATTATTTTATTATTATTTTGCCTTTTATGGTTTAACTGAGGTTATAGCGTGAACGATCGGTTAGATTTTGTTTTAATGGTGATTAAATGAGATTACAACACAAATGATCGGTTGAAATTTATTTTATCATCTATTAGGTGAGAAAACGGCTTAAATAATCAGTAAAAAGCTCGTTAAAGCAAAAGAAAAGAAAACTGAAAGTAAGTGAAATTAAAGTGAAAGTACACAAAACAAGTAGGGACCACTAAGGGTGCATAGAATGAATTGAAAGATTCGATTTTGGGAACTTACCGGTTGAATACTGAAGAACGACGAAGAATGAACGAAGAACGGTGAAGAACGATGAAGAACGATGAAGAATTTCCACAGACTTGCTTACGAAAGCGCTACGGAAGCACTTCGACTCGATTTTTTTTCACGAAAACGTGTTTTTTGCCCAAAATAGCCGACATGCATAGCTTAGGGGTCATGAATATTTTTGAAACAGCCCCCTCCCCTATTTATAGGGAAAAAGAGAGGTGCTAGCCGCCCAGAGGCTTCTTGAGGAAGATTTCTAAGCGCACCCTAATTACTAAGTTCACCCCTCTTTTCGTACTTTACGGAAAAGTTACAAATGCCTTATGGAAGTGTTTCGGATTTGATTTTCATCTTTTTTTATCTTCCCTCTCACCAATGTTAAGTGAAATATGCTTACTGAAGGTTTTCAAAAATTTTACGGAAGCATAACGGAAGCCACGGAAACCATTTTTCAACAACGTGGAGGATCTTGCCGCCCCGTTGCTTCCTCCTTAAGCAACCCAATTTCCAAAATGTTCCGGAAGGGTCTAGATTCGAATTCCTATTTACACCCCTATCTTGATAAGTTCACCCCCCATCAGAAGCGTCAACAAAACTTCAGTGTCTTGAAAGCGATAAAATGGGATAACCACGACGTTTCCACATGCTATCGAACTTGATCGTCCCCGCCCAGCAGAGAAGAATCTTGTGCATCGTCGGGCTTGAATGTCTCCGGACGACGAGAGTAAAAACCTGCAAAAATTTTGAAAATAATCAAAATCGGACGACCAACATCATCTTGATACCGTTGAACTCGTTTGCCTTGGTTGATGAAAGGAGCGAACGATCATAAGGTATCTCCGCTTGCCACCTGACTCGCTGTCCCTGGACGACAAAAGGTGCAGAAGACGACGTTAGTCTCTGCGCGTCAACGGGCTCGTTTGCCCCTGGTTGATGAAAGGTGTGGATAACCATACGGTACCTCCGCCTGCCACCTGACTTCTCGGGTCAGGGTTAACATAAATTGTTTGTACGGATAACCGCTTGGGTATCTCCGCACGTCACCTGACTTCACGGGTCAGGATTAATAGAAGTGCAAAAGACGATGTTAGTCTCTGCATGCTACTGGACTTTGAGTCTGACGGATAGCGAAAGAGGGTTTATACGGATAACCACTTGGGTATCTCCGCCTGCCACCTAACTTCACAGGTTAGGATTAACAGAAATCGTTTGTGCGGATAACCACTTGGGTATCTCTGCATGTCACCTGACTTCACGGGTCAGGATTAACAGAAACCGTTTGTATGGATAACCGCTTGGGTATCTCCGCATGCCACCTGACTTCACGGGTCAGGATGACAAAGGTACAGACGACAACGTAAGTCTCCACGTGTCAACAGGTTTGCTTGCCGCTGATTGACAAAGGGTGCAGAAGATGACATTAGTCTCTGCAAGCTACCGGACTCTGAGTCTGACGGATAGCGAAAGAGTGTTTATACGGACAACCACTTGGGTATCTCCGCCTACCACCTAACTTCACAGGTTAGGATTAACAGAAATCGTTTGTGCGGATAACCACTTGGGTATCTCCGCATGTCATCGGACTTTATGGGTCACGATAGCAAAAGGTGGGGCGATCGACAAAAGCGAGGCTTTTGCTCCTACGTATCCTCAATTTGTGATGAGGAACTCAGACCTACGTAGTTCTTGCTTTTGTGACACTAAAATAGTCTCGGTGTTCTTTCACTAAAATGTGAACATGCTTTAGTAAAGAAACAAAACCTCCAACTGATCAGAGCAACATATGATTTTTGATGAAAAACAAATGTGTCTATTGGGGAAGGAGAGTATGCTGATGAAATTTTTTCATGACCATAAATGAGATTTTGGATATTAGCGTTTCTTTTCTAAACGACCATTTAGAGGAAACACTGGGTCCAACAAAATAGAAGAAAAACACTCTCCCACAGGTAAGTGTTTCATCCTAATTCCGAACCATGGATATGTCATGACTTGATTTTGCAAATCATTTCCTATCAAATCAAAGATTACACGCGTGATCATGGATCAATAGGACTTTTCCTTGGGAATAGTGTTTTTTGGAGGGGAATTTGGCTCTGAGTGTTTTGGCCTTTTCCTTTTCTATTTTTGTCTAGTGCGAGGCAAAAAAAATCACCGACACACAAGATTTTTGGTCGGCAACCAAAGGGAGAGGACCACTTCAGGTCGTGGTTTCCTTTCTTTCCTTATTTGGTAGTGACAATTCTGTACTGTTTAGATATTTGTCTGGTCCTAAGACGTTTCTGCAGATTTCTTTTGTTTTCTTCCGATCTTTGATCAGGGATTTTCTTTTTTCTTTTTTCTCTTTTTGCTCTCTTCCAATCTTTGATCGGGAATTTTCTTTTGCTTTCTTCCGGTCTTTGATCGGGAACTTTCTTTTCTTTCCTTTCTCTTCTTTCAAAGGCAAGGATGGGCATTCTCACCCTAGGTCAAGGTTTATGGTGAGTTGGGATTTTGGCTTAAGGCTTGTAGAACGGTTGGACATGATCTATGTCAGCGTGTTGGTTTGGCCACCGGTTCAGGGATAAAGGAGATGTCTCACATTATTTCCATGATACACATGCAACAATGATGTTTAGGAAATTTTATGCAAAACTGGTCATGCATGCACCCATGTGGACACTCAAGCATCAAATTTTTATGGTCATGTGACACTAGAGCTCAGGATTTATTTTTCCTATTTTAGTCAACCCAGTGTTTCCAAAACATGTTCTTTTATCAATTCATGCATTCATCCGAGTCAATTTTGGGTGTTCGGGAAAATTTTCACAGCATTCACCCTTCAGGTGTATACACACTTTTTCAACAAAAAAAAACCCTTCGTTTTGATCGGTGAATTTTTTGTTCAAAGAAAAACTAGAAGTTATTTTCTTTTCAAAAGTGTGTTGGCTTTTCAGCCTAAAGATATATTTTTATGAGGTATTTTTGCTATATACATGCATATCCAAGGTATCTTGCTACTTGAACATACATACATATATATATATATATATATTGTGAGGTATTTTTTCTATATGCATGCATATCTAAGGTATTTTCACTACCTAAACACACATACATATATTTTGTGAGGTATGACTACCTTCCGAGCTTGTGCTTGTTTTATTTAAATTTCTAGGATCATGAGTAACTAGGTGTGTCCTACTATGACTTGAGAAACAAAAGGTGATCAAATAACAAGCAGAAATTTAAAGGGTACTAGGTTGCCTCCTAGTAGCGCTTCTTTAACGTCTTGAGCTGGACGCATGATGACTTGTCGGTCACGGACCTAGTACTTTTGCTTACCTTTGGCTTTGGACTTGGTCGCCTTCTGGTTGACCACGGGTCATAGGCAACACTCCAGCTTTTGTAGATGAGCTAAGGGGCTTTGGAGATGGCGACGGTGCGTCTGTTGCCCCCTGCCGGCCATCCCCAGGATGCTGTGGTGTCTCATCCTGCGCCTGCCTGGGGGCACAGTACTTCTTGATGAAAGCTCGGTTAGTAGGGGGCCTGATGACCTTGCTGTGGGCGACTGGCACTCCGTAGAACTGACAAAGGCCCGTAATTAGAGCTGGAAACCCCAAGACCCTGTTGGACTTCTCTGGGTCCATTGGGTGTCTTGCGGGCGCAATCCCTGCAAACAATAGATGACATCAAAAATCAGTTGAGAGAAGTGCATACTTACCTATGTCACGATGGCATGACCTTGCTAGGGGGGACGGGCACCTTGTAGGACTGACAGAAGCCAGTAACCAGAGCTGGAAACCCCAGGGCCCTATTGGGCTCATCCGAGTCCACTGGGTGTCTTGTGGGCGCGATCCATGCAAATAGTGGATGGCATCAAAAATCAGTTGAGCCATGTGCATACTTACCTATGTCATGACGGCATAGACCAACTGAAACTTCCGCAGGGGGAGATCGGCATTATGGTCACTAGGCAGAATGTTGCTAAGTAGCAATGTCATCCATATCTGTGTAAGAGTGGTCATGTTGGTGCGCATGATCCGCACTCGTCTCTTTGTAGCAGCACGAGAGAAATCTTGCCCCAATATGCATAGTGGCTGCACGATAGCCTCCCTCTGGTTGTGCTCGCACAGTTGGCCCTCCTTCGAGATTAGGGGGGTGACCAAGGGACTAATAAAGGCAAACCACTAGCCCCTCACCCGGGAGCGCATGCCTCGATTAAGCATTAAGGGCGGAGGACCTTGAGTTCTCTGAAGGCGCAGATATGGAGTCCTATGAAGGCGAGGGTGTGTCGCCCTTTGAAGGCGAGGACGTGTAGTCCTCTGAAGGCGAAGGCGTGTAGCCCTCTGAAGGCGAGGACGTGTAGTCCTCTGAATGTGAGGGCATGTAGCCCTACGAAGGCGAGGGCGTGCAGCTCTCTGAGGGTGAGGGCGTGCAGCCCTCTGAAGGCGAGGACATGCAGCCCTTTCAAGGCGAGGACGTGCAGTCCTCTAAAGGCGAGAGTGTGCAGCCGTCTTAAGGCGAGGATATGTAGCCCTTTAAAGGCGAGGGCGTGCAGCCCTCTGAAGGTGAGGATGTGTAGCCCTTTGAAGGCGAGGATGTTTAGCCCTCTGAAGGCGAGGACGTGCAGTCCTCTGAAGGCGAGGATGTGTAGTCCTCTGATGGCGAGGGCATGTAGCCCTTTGAAGGCGAGGACGTGTAGTCCTCTGAAGGCGAGGGCATGCAGCCCTCTGAAGGCGAGGACGTGTAGTCCTCTGAAGGCGAGGGCGTGTAGCCCTCTGATGGCGAGGGCGTGTAGCCCTCTGAAGGCGAGGGCGTGTAGTCCTCTGAAGGCGAGGACATGTAGTCCTCTTAAGGTGAAGGCGTGTGGCCCTCTGAAGGCGAGGACGTGTAGTCCTCTAAAGGTGAGGACATGTAGTCCTCAAGGGTCCGCCCTTATGAGAAAGCAAGAGATTGACTCATTGAGAGGGCCAGTCATTCCAAATTCAAAAAGATTGGATATAGATGTAGGAAATCTATGTAGTTAACATGATTTTTAGGGATCCAGATGCATGCAACCTTTTTCTTGAAATGCGGTAAATGCGGACTTCGTATGCAACAATGCAATGTAATGGAAAGTTGTACAATGTTCATGACATTCTTTCCCTATTTTGTGATTTTGATTTTGATTTGATTTTTTCGAAAAACACAGATTGACTGTCCTTTTGAAAGAGGTGATAATTCATGCAACCTCATCCTATCTTTTGCAAATCCCTCTGGGAACTCCCTCATAGTGTATGTTCTGTTTGATCTAAACACTTGACCATTTTGGAGTGACGACAATGGAGCCGTTTGACGTTTAATCAATCCATTGAAATCCTATGGTTTGTCCCCCCTTTTTTTGTTTAAAAACATCGACGGGTGAGAACTTTTGGTCTGCCCCTAGGTTCGCTTGAGGCTCATGCACAGTGCCCCTCATTGCCCCAGTGTAAGGCTTTGAGGTACCAATTATTATTTTTCATCATGACCTTGTAGCTGGGAACCTATTGGGTGAGAACTTCTAATCTGCCCCTAGGTTCGTTTGAGGTTTATGCATGGTGTCTTTCATTGCCCCAGTGTTAGACTTTGAGGTACCAATCGTTGTCTTTCGTCATGACCTTGTTGCAGGGAACCTATTGGGTGAGAACTTCTAATCTACCCCTTGGTTCGCTTGAGGTTTATGCATGGTGCCTATCATTGCCCCAGTGTAGGGCTCTGAGGTAACCATCGTTGTTTTGTTTTCACAACCTTGTAGCAAGGAAGAATGAAAGAAGTGGTTGATTCTTGTAAAAAGAATTTTCCAAGGACGAGAAATAGTTGAAGGATTTTTTTCAGTTGACAGATTAAGTCAAATGACTCCTATTCTTGATTACTCACTTCTCTCTAAAAAAGACAAACTTTCCGGAATGAGGTCACATGAACGTCTATATTTTACTTGAAAACACAGTCAATCAAATGCTTTTTTCCTTTTCTTTTTGAACTTTCTGCTTTACTCGTTGTTTACAGCATCCTCACCAAATATGTAGCACGAGTAATTTCTGATTGAACGGTCTTGGAAGTCCAAACTCAGGAGCACAGGTCGCTTGAGCAAACAAACCAATGGCTTGCACCCACATTCTAGTGGAAGCAAAGATGTAATTACGAGAGGATGAGGGACAAAGATGCCAAATTTATCCATTTTATTTAGCATTGTAATTGTGGTTTACAATAATGGCATAAACTTGAAAATCCTGATGAGTCATTAGAGACATCTAACAACAGCTTTCAAAATTGCCCCATGTGTGGTGTCGCTTGTCAATGTTAGGATTCAACAAGCAATTCTCCTTAAATTTCAGCCAGCCCGCTTCAATTAGACTTTGCACCTTACGCTTCAAGGTCATCCAGTGCTCAATGGAATGTCCCGGAACTCCTCCATGATATGCACATGTTGCGTTCGAGTCGTATCCTCGGAAAAATGGAGGTTTAGGAAACCTAGCAGGGGTTATGGCTACCATTGCATTATCAAGTAGATAAGGGAGCAAGTTAGCATAGGACACCAGAATTGGGGTGAATTCTACAGGCTTTTTGCTGCAAAATTCCTTCCTTGGTTGGTGTTTTGGTTCGTGCTAAAGGTGGTGTTTAGCATTGGTTGTGTGGTAGGTGGGTTGTGGTTGATTTAGGGATGGCCTTTGTGGATAACTGGGTGGTGGGTAAGGAGAAGGGTTGTTATTGGCTGAGTAATGACATTGTTGGGTTGGTGGGAAACTTGGCCGTATAGGAATGGCAGTCACAACATGAGTTTCTCCCTCATTCTTACCCTTTTCATTTGCCCCAGTTTTTTTTTGCATTTATCAAAGCATGATGATCAGATTTGCCTCTTTTCAGACTCACTTTGATCATTTCGCCAGCGAAGACCAAATCCGAAAAGCTTGAAGTTGTGTAACCCACCATTTTTCATAATAGAACACTGGTAATGTGTCTACTATCATTGTTATCATTTCTTTCTCCGTCATTGAGGGAACCACTTGGGCTTCCAGATCCCTCCACCTTTAGGCGTATTCTTTGAAAGATCCGTGACCCTCTTGCATATGCTCTGTAGTTGCATCATATCTAGAGCCATATCGGAATTGTACTAATACTGCCTAACGAAGACAACCATTAGGTCCTTCCAAGAATGGACTCAGGAAGGTTCCAAGTTAGTATACCAGGGGACAACTGCCCCAGTAAGACTTTCTTGGAAGAAAAGTATCAGCAGTTTCCCATCTTTTGCGTATGCCCCCATCTTCCGACAATACATCTTTAGATCGTTCTCGGGGCAAGTAGTCCCCTTGTACTTGTCAAAGTCCGATACCTTGAACTTAGGAATGACCATGTTTGGGTACTAGGAATAACTCTTCTACGTCAGTAAAGGCATAATCTCTGCCTCCTTCAACGACCCTGAGCCTTTCCTCTCAATGATCCAACTTCTCCCATTTCTGCCATAGCATGAGGGTTTTCACCCGCTGTGGAATGCAAGGGGTGTGGTTGTGGGTGATACTGAGGGCCCTCCAAAGTGTTTTGCAGGGGTATACCACCAACTGCTTGCCCTTCAGTGGCATATCCGAGGCAAGGCTCGAAGTCGACTAAATTGTGGTGGGGTATTTCATGTGTCTCCCTCATGGGTTGAGAGACATGTGCATGATTAGATTGAGGTTATTGGCTCTCAATGAGTATCGGAGTGGAGTTATTGACATTCTCATTCGGAGTGTACGTCACATTGGGTGGTGTATAATTGGGAGAAAAGCCATATGGCATGAAGGCATGCTTGTTTTTTTGCACTAAATGAGGGCCGCTCGTACCTCCCAACTCTTTGCCTTCCAGACCTACCATATATGGGGTTGGATGATTTATTTGGTTGAGGCCATATGGGGGGGGGGGGGGCAGGTCCACCTCAGCAATGGTGCTGGTAGCGGCTATTGCAGCTGCATTGACCTCCATTATCTTCTTCATGCTCATCATGGCCTCCATCATTGTGTCCATTTGCTCTTTCATGGCCTCCATGTCAGTCTTTATCTGCTCTTGCACCTCCTCTACTTCACCCATTACTCTAGCTCTAACACGGGTTCGGTAAGGGCGTTATAAAGTGTGTTCTTTTCTTTTGATAACAATGATTAACTTCATTTTTTTTCAAGGAAAGAATGCAATGAGCAATGCAACCAATGAAAAGCATGGATGTATGCAAATGATGCACAGTTGAAGTATTGCAAATTTTTACGCAGGACATGGGGTTGAATCAATTTAGATTTTCAACATGGTCCATGACATCTTTGTCAAGGTGAAACTAGAAGTAACAAGGACATCAACAATCCTAAATGTGTTTGGCAGTAGACGAAGCAGCGATGTAACTCAATCCATCTTTTGCCCCAATTTTTGCAAGATGGTTACTTCCATGCTTCAACTTGACTTGATGAACCTTTTCATAAAAGCATAAGCTTGGTTCAACCCCATAACCCAAGGAATGGCAATTTTGATCGCTAATACTTCGACAACATTTCATAGAGATGAAAGACTCGGGAATATGTATGTTATGCATGGAAAATGTAATGATGAGATTGAGATGCCCAAAGAAACATCATTTCCTAGTTAACCATGCATTAGGTACCATGCTCAATCATTTTGTTTTGTTCTTTTTTTTTTTAGAAATGGGTTTATGATCCAACATGGTTGGCTCATGGTACCTAACACATGCAACTAAGAATGTAGTGTGAATTTTCACGCTTCCTTTTTTTGTTTTGTTTTGCAGAGGAAAACGCAAGGATCATGCATGAGCAAACATGGAAACAAAAGGTATGCAGTTTGTAGAACAAAAAGTATATTGAACGCATATGCATGATGATGCAATGACTCATGCAAAATGTGATACTGGAATATGATAATGGACAAATGCAGGAATGATATGTTCATTATGATGCCATGAAGAGATGCTTATGCGATGCACGATATGAATGCATTTACGGACATGAGAGCCCATAAAATTATCTCTTCTTACTTGCGCATTCGGGGACGCAGTGCCCCATGTGTGCAGTTAAGAAAGTGATATGGACCTTCCGGCTTCCCGTGACAAAAGACGAGACCAACATACAACGCATGCGTGACGACATGATGCAAATGCGCAAAAGCGCAACAGGGGGATGTACACAGCATGGCAATATCCTCAAATAATCATACAGCAATGGCGTACATGACATTTAGGTTATATGCATGCCAGTGTTTAAAAGGCACGCAGTGTGTTCACTTCGTGCCCCTATTTTAGGGACCTAAACGGGAGAAACTAAAAGGCTTTTAGTGATAATTCCCAAGGTGGTCATATCTCTCTTGATGGTTTCTAGAGGTATCATCCCCTTCGAAAAAATATATTGCGGCAGTAGGGACTACCAGCAACAATATGTTATCAAAGAGAAAAACTCTAGATGAGGGTTCACTGTTATCAAGCAAGTCGGAGACCCAACATGACCACAGATTCACCTCCACTCCTTTATGTTCCCATGGACCCAGGTATAGGGCCCCTTTTCAACTCACCGTGTGTACAAATAGTGTTGGTGTTTGTGTGCATCAAATGAATAAATATCTATCTCATGTATACATTTCAAAAACACACTAAAAGCATCAAAGAGTTATATATAAGAACATAAGAGAAATAAAAGGAAACCGACAAAAGAGGAAGTCATGATATTGCACGAGATTAGAAGGCCTAGCTCTCTAAAAATAGTCCCCAGTGGAGTCGCCAACTGTCGCAACCTACCCTTCGGCGGGAGGGCGACGTGGGGGCTCACGGGTGCATCTTCCAAGAAAGGAAAATGCACGGAGTCGCCACCAACGTTTATTCGAGAAAAATGTCGGAAAAACCGAAAAGGTGTGGTCTACGAACTTTAAGTGTGAAAGGTTCGGGAGTTGTTTTTACGCACGGGGAAGGTATTAGCACCCCACGCGCCCGTCACAAAGGACGACAGCCTTTAATCAAGTGTGCAAATATGACTTCAAAATATTTTATTTTCCCTTTTTTATGTCTTTTTGTGTTTTTTATGCTTTTTATGTTTTTTGTATTTTTTTTATCTTTTTGTGGTCGACAAGGATGTTTCCCTCGCTCCTACATATCCTCAATTACGATGAGGAAATCAGACCTACGAAGTTCTTTGAGAACTGAACGTTGGTTAAGTTGTTTTTATCTTTTTTTGCAAGATATATTTTGACCGAACAAAAGTCGTTTAAGGCATTGGACCATTAAACGATCTTTTGATTTTTGGAAAGGAGAGAAACGTTAAGGCATTGGACCATTAACGATCTCTTGGGGTGGTCGACAAAAGCGGGACTTTTGCTCCTACGTATCCTCAAGTGCGATGAGGAAATCAGACCTACGTAGTTCTTACAAAAGCGGTAAAGTTACATGTTGATTTTATGCTTTTGAATGGTCCATGTTAACCAATAAAAGCAAAGAGGACCGTTTAAGGCGTTGGATCTTAAAATGGTCTTTAGTGATTTTTGCAGACAAAGCTTGATTTGTGAGTTGATTTTAGCTTTAGTTTCACTTTTGTTATTAGTTAATTCATTCAAGGAAACTTTCAACGAAAAACGTCCGATTGATTTTTCTTGATTAATTTATTATTATTTTTTTTCAAGATATTTTGATTATTTTATTATTATTTTGCCTTTTTTGGTTTAACCGAGGTTATAGCATGAACGATCGGTTAGATTTTGTTTTAACAATGATTAAACGAGATTACAACACAAATGATCGGTTGAAATTCATTTTATCATTTATTAGGTGAGAAAACGGCTTAAATAAACGGTAAAAAGCTCGTTAAAGCAAAAGAAAAGAAAACTAAAAGTAAGCGAAATTAAAGTGAAAGTACACAAAACAAGTAGGGACCACTAAGGGTGCATAGAATGAATTGAAAGATTTGATTTCAGGAACTTACCAGTTGAAGACTGAAGAACGACGAAGAACGAATGAAGAATTTCCACAAAATCGCTTATGGAAGTGTTATGGAAGCACTTCGACTCGATTTTTCTTCACGAAAATGTGTTTTTTGCCCAAAATAGCCGAAATGCATAGCTTAGGGGTCATGAATATTTTTGAAACAGCCCCCTCCCCTATTTATAGGGAAAAAGAGAGGTGCTAGCCGCCCAGAGGCTTCTTGAGGAAGATTTCTAAGCGCACCCCAATTACTAAGTTCACCCTTTTTTTCGTACTTTACGGAAAAGTTACGAAAGCCTTATGGAAGTATTTCAGATTTGATTTTCATTTTTTTTATCTTCCCTTTCACCAATGTTAAGTGAAATATGCTTACCCAAGGTTTTCAGAAATTTTACGGAAGCATTACGGAAGCCACGGAAGCCCCGAAAACCATTTTTCAACAACGTGGAGGAGCTTGCCGCCCAGTTGCTTCCTCCTTAAGCAACCCAGCCTAGATTCGAATTGCTATTTACACTCCTATCTTGATAAGTTCACCCCCCCCATTTTTGTGTTTTTGGCCGTTTTCTTTCTGAAATCTCGCGAAACTTTACGGATTCCACCGTGATGAGTGTTAAGCCTTCTGAAGCGATCAACAAGGGTTCTCGGATGAAATTAGAGTGTAACAATTTATTTACACACACCCCACTTTGCTAAATACACTCCCGTTTTCGTGTTTTTGACTGGTTTCTTCTCGAAACATCTCGAAACTTTACGGATTCCACAATGATGTGTGTTAAACATTTTGAGGTGGTCAAGCGAAAGTCGCATGCCAACAAACAATGATCCCCGGACGAAATTAGGGTATGACACCCCCCCCTAGCCTTAAAAAAAACTATTCAACCCCCTTTTAGTGTGTTCCTTTTATTTCAATAGTTGTCTTGACTACTGATGTTACTATTCCTACCACTTAGTATAATGAACTTCTTTAGCTTCGAGTGGCCCAACCACCTACATCACCTGTTACCACTATGGCTTAGTATGGTAATCCTATAGCCTTTGTCTCTTAGTCCCCTACTACTAAACCTTGAATCCTTGACTCTAGTGCCTCTGATCTTATGATTGGTAACCAAATCATTATCTCTCATTTGTCATCTTTTTTATTTTGTACGGCTTGGGACTTGGTTGAAGGGTTCAGAGTGAATCCAAAGTTACATTCTTTCATGATGTAAGCTCATGATGTAAGCTCCATTGGAGCTTGTAGGCCTAGGATCTTCTTCATCAATGGATTCCTTTGCTTCTTGGAAGATGAATGGCAGCAGAATGGAGAAGGAAGAGAGAGAGGAGACACCACTTCAAGGAGAAGATGAGTCTAGAAGAAGCTCACCACTATAGGAGGCCATGGATAAAAGCTTGGAGGAAGAAGGAGATGAATGAAGGGAGAGGAAGAGAAAAGCATGAAATTTTGTGCTCTAAAAGAGCTCTGAAATCTGAAGTTTAATTTTCAAATGATCAAAGTTGAAAAAAAATGCACACACAAGACCTCTATTTATATCCTAAGTGTCACACAAATTTGGAGGGAAATTTGAATTTCTATTCAAATTTCACTTGAATTTGAAATTGAATTTGTGGAGCCAAAATTTCACTAATTATGATTAGTAAATTTTAGCTATGGTTCAGCCCACTAATTCAAGATCAAGTCCAAGATTCTCCATTAAGTATGCTTAGGTGGCATGAGGCATGTAAAACATGAAGAACATGCACAAAGTGTGACTATATGATGTGGCAATGGGGTGTAGCAAGCAAATGCTCACCTCCCTCTCTAAAATTTAATTGGATTAGGCTTCTCCCAATTCAATTAAATTTTCCAACTCACACATCAAATATTCACTTAATTCATGTAAAATTACAAAACTACCCCTAATACAAAAACTAGTCTAGGTGCCCTAAAATACAAGGGCTGAAAAATCCTACATTTCTAGGGTACCTTACCTACATTATGGAGCCCTAAATACAAGGCCCAAAAATAATGAAACCTTAATCTAATATGTACAAAGATAAGTGGGCTCATACTTAGCCCATGGACCCGAAATCTGCCCTAAGGCTCATGAGAACCCTAGGGTCTTCTCTTGCATATCTGGCCCAATATACTTGGAGTCTTATATCCAATGCCCTTGCGGGGTAGAATTGCATCAACTTATATCTCCCAAATTTTTATAGTTGATGTTTTTAGTACTCGCAATTAGTGAAATGATATGTACTTGGACTTTCCTCAACCATATTCTCTCTTACATAGTATATCCTATTCTATATGATCTCCAATAAGGTATCCAAGATATTTAGTGATCTAAAGGCTTTGGCCTTCTGTTAGCCTTATTACATTCTACTTGAATAATATAAATTGTTACCAAGTACTAGATATGTTGAATCATTATTTATGTTCTGCTGCTTAAAATACTCAAATTCTTATGTGTCCAAAATTAATTCACTAGTTATTCTTTTAAAATAAGAAGTTACTTGACACAAAAATTTAATTAAGGGCATGTCCAATTGCAAAAAAAATTCCCATCTTTTATATCATCTTGAGGGCTCCCTACAAATCTCACCTCCAAAATTAGTTTCAGATGAAAGGTTTTAGTTTGCTCAAATACTTCTTAGGAATTGAAGTTGCTGAATCATCATTTGGCATTGCCATTTCCCAACGAAAGTATAATCTATATATCATAAGCGAGACCAATATGCTTCATTGTCGTTTTAGTAGTACTCTTATAGATCCCAATGTGAAGCTTCTTTCGGATTAGAGGGAGCCACTAAAAGATCTAGGAAAATATTGTCATTTGGTGAAAAAAATTTAATTACCTCATTGTCACTAGATCAAACATCACATTTGCAGTTAGTTAGTTTCTAAATGCTTCTTGTGATAGTCATTGGGATGTTGTAATGCACATTCTTCGATAGATTAAGAACACACTAAGTTGCTGATTACTATAAGACAAAGGCAATGCCAATATTATCTATTTATTACTTTGATGTTGATTGGGCATGATCACCATTAAATAAGAGTTCCACTTCTATATATTGTATTCTCATTGGAGGGAACCTAATCTCATGGGGGAGCAAGAAGTAGAACTTTATTGCTAGATCTAGTGCCAAAGCAAAGTATTATGTTGTGGCAGTTGTTGCATGGAATATCATATGGCTTCTGCAACTTCTCCAATAATTAAAATTTGGAGATACTCGACACACTAGACTAATATGTGACAATTAAGTTGCTCTCCACTTTTATTTTCTGTCGTTCTTAGTACCAAACTAAATTCTAGAGAGAAAAGTGAATATTTGTATTACTGGCTTGATACAAAGCACCAAATGGTACATGGATAAATAAGTACCATAAACACCAAAAGAGAAAAGAATTATCCAAAATCGAGGACATATCAATAAGATATTCTAAAATACAACATGCCTTCTTAGATACAACAATCCTACACAAGCAAAATACAAAATAAAACAAAAGATAGTCTACATTAATATTCTACTATCTCAATAGTTGTGCTTTATTTATCAATTATCATTCACTAAACACATATTCAGTAGTCCATTTACTCTTTTAAACTCTTTAAGGGGCAAAACTTACGCCTACCCAAAAAAGGTGCAAATGTTACAGGTATCGTATTTCTCAAGTTTGACTTTAGGAGAACATTTCACATTTATAATTTGCAGACTATATTCATATCACATGAAGAATCTAGTTAAGCAAAAACTCATAAACTAGGATCAATGGAGGACCAACTCCACTAGCTTGTACTCTCTCACCCCAAAATGGTTGATCACCAAAAAAAGGAACTATGGTTGTTGGGCACTACCACAAAAATATCAATATTAAATGCATAATCAAAAGAGAGGATAATGATAAAAGATATATAAAGTTATAAATTTCTTACAGCAGCTTTGAGGCCTACAATTGTTATCCCAGCACCTCAGTGATGAACCTGCAACAAATGGATAAAACTATAAGAATAAAAATTTGCAAATAGATAATTCACGCCGTATTCTTCATTGATGACTATAATACACATGTAACCAAATTTAAGACGACTTCAACTGCGAACCATCTTCATAAGCAGTCCATGGTGAATCATATATTTTGTAACTCTTAGATTAATCTTGTACTCAAGTTATTATCGTGCACTTTCTGCACCATATAATTGTTGGACTGTACTTTTTTCCCTACCTATTGTTCACTCTCAAGTTGTCGATGACAACTTGCCATCCTCCTCAACACCACCACCATCAACGATAATCCCCAACTTGCCCAATCTCGCAATGACATGTTTTTGTGTGGTTCAACTATGATGAGTTGTTGGTCTCTGCATCCAATGTGGTGTTCACCGACGGCCCCACCCTCCTCGTCACTGTCAAAAATGGCACCATTTTTGTGGCGATCCTATGATTGATCTCAAGAACATCATGAAAACCATTAGCGACTTGAGCTAAATGCAGGTTCAGATCAACTTCGTCAGTAGAGCTATCAAATAAAGCAGCCCTAACCTATTTGGCCCTGACCCATGTGGGTTAGGGCCTAAATGGCCCACAAGGCTAAAAAGCCCATAAAGCCTTGTGAGCTAAGACTGACCCATGGGATTCTCCAAATAGGGATCCCAATTTGGGGTCCCAAAACATCGTGAATGTGACACCCTCTGCCACATACATATATGTACTAATAATAAAAGAAATAAGAAATTAAACTTAATTAAAAGTTTTTAAAACACATTTAAATACAAGCCTTTCAAGAGGGTAGAAGGCTCACATTCACCTTTCTAACATCATAATAAAACTTGTTCAAATAATTAATAAATTATTTTGGCTCAAAACAAGGTTGTCCAAGACCTCATACAATTAATATAGCAACTTACCCTAATGTCACATCCTATCAAAGTATTGTGTCCCAACGTCCTTCAGCACAAGGTTCCTTAAAGCAATTCACCTAGTCATCTGCTCCCCCGAACACAAAGTTCAAGATCATCACAAGATCCAAATACAAACAACAGAGGAAGTGAGTTATCACATTCCTAACTAATAGAGAAAAATAAGACAACATATAGGTATAAATATTATATAACAAAATACAATTTACTTGAGCATAACTCACGTTATTTCACCACACGTCTCATTCGTTTTCACAACATTCGCATACTCAATAGTCAAAACATAATATCATCAAATCAATCAATATAGATCAATACACAAGCGTTATGCAGCAGATACACTAAGACTCAATCCTATATGCAATGGGGTACCATGTCAGTGAAAAACCTTGTGGGCGCCTAGGAGTACATGACAAGACAAACCATACACTAGCAAGCCAAGTCACTCTCACTAGGTAATATCATAAGGATACCAGTCAGGGTCATAGTGTTTTGCGAGAATGCTCCAACCATATGGGATCAACATAGGCTTAAAGGAGCACTCAAACCGGGTGACCCCCAAGGCCTACACTCCGAAGAGTCCGTTAGGGTCTCTCCCTCCTGATTCAGGTTCAACCCAGAAAACATTTTAGCACACAGACTTTATCTATGAACTGTACAAAACACACGACTCCTCAATTATTCTCAAAATAGTTTTAACTCGTCGCCCTTAAAGGGTCTTAACATTAACTCACCGCCTTTAAAGGGTCTTATAATTAACTCACCGCCCTTAAAGGGTTTTAAAGTCGTGTGATTGTACAATTCATAGTTCATAACTCAATGCAAACAACATCACAATCACGTACATACTCAATTTATCACATACACTCGATCTCAATCACAATGGTATAATCTCAATTTAACACGTCATCACACTTCATGAATCACATACACTTTACCTATGAATCATGCAATACACACAACTACTCAATTGTTTTCAAAATCATCTTAACTCGTCGGGTTCCCACAGTGGATCCCATCACAATACTCGTCGTCCTTAAAGGGTCTTATAATTGTGTGATTGCACAGTTCATAGCTCATAACTCAATACACACATCTCAATACACATGTATTTCACCATTAATCATAGGTTCAAATGATCACATCATGGGGAGTAAAACCCCTTAAATAATTTCACACAATTATATCAAAATCATGGATCAAAACACAAAAATATCAAGAACATTCAAGTTTATCAATCAATACTTATTAGAACATCAATTGTTACATAAAACACAATAATATTGTATTTATAATTGTAAAGGAAAAATTATAATTTAATAAACACCCCAAAATAAATCTCAATTTAATCCTCTAAGTATCCCTATACATGTTCTCACTAATCCCCAATCGTGAATAACTCATCTCTTACCTCTAACCAAGCTCACGTGTCTTCTGACAGTGATAGCGGCATCTCTAGCAATTTTCTGAGATTCCTCAATTTTTTTTTTCCTCTGATTGCTTTGATAAGGTTCCAAAACGTTAGAGAGAAGGAGAAGGGATTGAAGCCTCCATTTGTACTGTCTACTTGCGATTCAGTTATCTCCCTTCATGAATATTATCTCCCAAATCCCAACGGTTAAGGTGTGCGGACATGAATCTCAAACAACATATCAAAATTTCACTACAATCCAACGGTTAACGAGTACGGGATCATAGTTTTACTGAAATAGTTTTGGGTTTCTGCGGGAAAGGAAAAAGCTACCATGCGAAGGGTATTTCTCTCAGCTCCGACATTATTTCACATTTCCCAACGGTGATAATGCTCGGAATGGAGTTGCAAACTTGGTGCTTGAATTTCACGATGATCCAACGGTAAATGAGTTCCAGATCGTCATTTTTCTGAGACAGGTTTGGTGGTTTGCGGGAAAAAAAGAAGGTTTTGAGAAGAGAAGGGAAAAACGAAAATGAGGAAAAGAAGAGGTTGTGAAAACTGACCTAACGCTATTTATAGTTAGGTTTACTCTATTTATTTACTTATTATTTTATAAAAACAAACTCTATTTTATTCCCTATCAAACAAATAAATAAAATACCTTTTTTTATTTTTTCTCAAATCATTATTTTAATTAATAATTATATCTCCTTATTTATTTATTTATAAAATCTCATCATTCTCTAAAATTTTATTTACAAAAAATAGGATGTTACAGTGGAGACAAACATGTACTAATATTTAAGCTAAAATACATTTTTGGTCCCCTTATGATGTTTAATCTGTAATTTTAATTCCCCTATTTATAAATCAATACATTTAGTTATCCTATTTTTTAGATTTTGATATTTTCATGACGAGAAGTTGAGTGAAATAAAAGATAAAAAGTATCTTCGTGGGACTTGAACCCATGACCTTTTAAACAATAACAAATGAATATTGGGCAAGCTACATTGGTTAAGTATGAGAATTTGTATATGGTGCACAAATTTTTTAGTTCTTGGATTAATCTTTGGTTCATTATGGTATATTGGACTTCCCACACCTTGTCATTCCTTCTCCAACTCTCTTCCCCGTGAACCTCATGTTATCTTGCATCTCACTGTCAGAGGTGATTTCTGACGCCTTGTCGATATGCGCAATGCCATCGGCTTTGCTTGCAAATCTCACATAGCACAGGTGCGATCTTGTTGAAGTGAACCCAAGAGGAGTTGAATCCCAAAATAGGGAGGGATCAAGCGCACTACATCTCAGTGTGTTAGTGCTTGCGAAGGGGATATGGAAAAGGCAATGGAATTAATATGAGGCTTAGTACGGAATGGTTCGACACAAAACCCTCAAATCACTATTGTTCATGTGCTTCAGATTGATGAAATCTTCACTTCGTTGATGATGGAATTGGGGAAAGCATTGGAGCAATGTGGGAAAGGTTTCATTTGGGTTGTGAAGTTGTCGTTTGGGTTTAACATAAACTCAAAGTTCAAGGAATGATAGAGGGATGAGATGATGCAGGAGATACACCATAGTGATTTTTTTTATTAAGATTAATCCAAGGGTTAAAAAGATTTACCCATCATACAAAAATTCTCTTACTTGACCACCCTAGCATGCGCCTAAATGAATGAATAATTATGTCATTTGCTTTATTGGATACATATTGTAAACAATATTTCTTATGTATTATCATATCACAAGTTATTAACCTTTTTTTTTATCTAATTATAAAATTTATAAATTAAGAAAATAATTTTTGATACTTAATTAAAAAATTAAATCACGTAAACTATTTACATGAATTAAAAAATTAAATCATGTAAAGACCCTGGGAATGTGACCACTCCTTGTTCAATTGGTGAAGTCTCGATGGAAAAAGCTCTCATTGACCTGGGAGCCAGTATCAACTTGATGCCACTCTCCATGTGTAGAAGGTTGGGGGAGTTGGAAATAATGCCCACAAGAATGACTTTACAGCTAGTAGATCGCTCCATCACCAGGCCATATGGGGTGATTGAAGATTAACTGGTCCAAGTGAAGCACTTCACCTTCCCTGCAGATTTCGTAGTCATGGACATCATTGAAGATTTAGAGATTCCTTTAATTTTGGGAAGACCGTTCATGTTGACTGCGGAATGTGTAGTAGACATGGGAAGGAAAAAGATGGAAATGGGATTTGAAGATCAAAAGATCAACTTTGATCTTTTTGAAGAAGATAAACCAGCAACGAATCAGAATGTCTGCCTACAAGTGAAGAAGTGTGAAGAGGAGGTCCTGAAGGTTAGGATCAAAATATGCGTCAAGCTAATGATGTTAAAAAAGCGTTTCCTAGGAGGCAACCCAGTTCTAATTTTCTTTACTTTTTATTTTGTTGCATTGCATGGTTTGGAACTTACTCATAATTCTTGCATCAGGGAATATCAACTTGTTCTATATTGGAAAATTGGGGTTACTTAAATTCTGTGAGAAAGTGAACTGAAATAACTCAGAAATTTTTTTGAATTCAGTCCACTCGCTAAGCGCATCAATCTTATGCGCTAAGCGAGCATTGCTTGCGCTGAGCGCACAACCCTTGTCTTTCAAGCTGATTGGGCACGCTAAGCGAGCCCTATGTGAGCTAAGCCCAATTCGATTCGATCTGAATTGGGCTAAGCGAGCATTCACTCGTTTAGCAAACAATAGTTGCTTGCTAAGCACAGACAACCTGCGCTAAGCCCTATTCCTTGCATCCAATTCACTCATTGAATTTGGCTAAGCGCGGCCCATTCACGCTAAGCCCAATTTCTTGCGACCCAAATAGCGCTAAGCGAGCATTCATTCACTAAGTGCGTGCCCACTCTGAAAACAGGATGAATCAATTCGCTAAGCCGGCTCGGAGCCCGGCAAAGCGAGAGTTGCAGGCATTCAGATCTACAAATCTCGCTCAGCGCGACATGAACTCGTTAAGCCCAGCTTTATTTAAAAAAAAAATTGACTTTTCAAATTTCAAAGTTGGGATGAGCAAGTATGCTCGCTCAGCGCGTGAGTTGAAAAACTCAAACATCACACTCACTTGCTCAACGAGTTGACGCGTTAAGCGAGAAGTGCGAGACTATCAAAAATAAAGTGTAACCACCCTAGGCAGTTACATTCCTTTTCTTTTAAAGTCATTTTCCTTCAACTCTCTCTCTCTCTCTCAGAACAATTTCGTTTCACATCATTTCACACTTCTAATCCATCTCTGATAATCAAGTAAGTTCTCTAACTTTACTTTGTTATTTTATTGTTTAAAACCATAGGGTAGATGACTTTGCTTTTGAGGTTTGATTTTTATGGATGAATTGTTGTTAGATTAGTTAAAAATTAGAACTTTGTTAGGGGTTTTGTTCTATAGATAATGTAGATCATTTTGCATGTTAAATTTTAAGGTTTGAAGGGCCTAATAGAGGCCTACTTGAAGAGGTTGAAGAAGCCTCGTCTGTGTTTCTGGAAATCTCGATAAACTAGCTAAGCGTGCCTGATGCGCTAAGCGAGTTCATCGATTTTGGTTGAATTTCTGGATTTCTAGACGAACTCGCTAAGCCAACCACGCTGCGCTAAGCGAGTTCATCTTTTATATGAATATTCATCTTCTTTGTTTTAACTTAGAAAATTTTTTGTGAGTTTCCTAATGGGCTAAGCGAGCTTATCTCGCTAAGCCCATATAACTTAGAAAAATTTTGGGAATGTCGTCTCGCGCTAAGTGCAACCATCCTGAGCTAAGCGCTATTCCTTGCGGCCTGCATTGGGCTAAGCGAGCCTGAACTCGCTAAGCCCATATAACTTAGACAAATTTTTGGATTTTTCCTTGCGCTAAGCGCCTCACTCCTGCGCTAAGCGCTATTCGTTGCGGTTTGTATAACGCTAAGTGAGCACCTCTCGCTAAGCGCATGTTTAAAATTGTTTTTCCCTGGGCTAAGCGAGTGCCTCGCTAAGCCAATTATGCAGAAAAGATTTTCTGTCATAACTCGCTAAGCCTATGAGTTATTTCTCATAAGGCGTGCTAAGTGAGCATGCTTTCGCTGAGCGCCCATTGTGTTTTTCAATTTTTAATGTATGTTTTCAATTTAAATAAAAGTTAGCTAATATAGTTTTAATGGTTCTTTTGTCACAGATGGCTTCAAGAAAAAGGAAAAGCACTACTTCCAGGCCCCAACCTAACTATGATACAAGTGTTGGATCGAGTGCTCAAAATAATTAAGAAGGGGGGTTGAATTAATTATTCTTAAACCTTATTAAAAAATTACTCTTCTAAGGCTTTTACTAAATTGTTAAGAGATTGAGGAGTAGAAGTAAAACTTAACAAAAAGTAAAAGCGGAAATTAAATGCACAGCGGAAAGTAAAAGAGTAGGGAAGAAGGAAACAAACACACAAGAGTTTTTATACTGGTTCGACAACAACCCGTGCCTACATCCAGTCCCCAAGCGACCTGCGGTCCTTGAGATTTCTTTCAACCTTGTAAAAATCCTTTTACAAGCAAAGATCCACAAGGGATGTACCCTCCCTTGTGCTCTTTGAACCTAGTGGATGTACCCTCCACTAGAACTGATCCACAAGAGATGTACCCTCTCTTGTTCTCAGTCAAACCCAAGTAGATGTACCCTCTACTTGTACCACAAAGGATATACCCTCCAATGTGTTAAGACAAAGATCTCAGGCGGTTAAACCTTTGATACTTTGTGAATGGGGATACAAAAGAATTCTTAAGCAGTTAGTCCTTTGAATACTTTTGTATAAGGGAAAGGGAAGAATCAAAAGAATTCTCAGACTGTGTTGTTTTGAATTCTTTGACAAGGGAGAAGGGAGACACAAAAGAATTCAGGCGGTTAGTCCTTTGTTCTTTTGGAAAAGGGAGAAGAGAGAGACACAAAAAAATCAGGTGGTTAGTCCTTGGAGAATTCTTTTTGGCAAAGGGAGAAAAGAATGGAAAGATGAATAGCACAAGTTTTCAAGGTTTGGAAAACCAGAAAACTTTGAAAAGCTTTTGGTACAAAGAAGAAGAAGAAGTTCAAAGAGATTCAAGGCTTGTAAAGGATTGTATGAATAAGTGTTCAAGATGCATTGAAATGCAAAACAAAGTCTTGCTTTTATAGACTCTTCATGTCTGGTCAAGACAACCATTTAGAAGAGTTATAACTTTTAGAAAAACTTAAAACCAATTTGAAAAAGTCAAAAACCTTTTGAAGAGTTACATCTTTTGATTTATTCAAAAACAGTCACTGTAATCCATTACCAAATCAGTGTAATCGATTACACAAGGCTTTTATGTGAAAGGATGTGACTCTTCACATTTGAATTTGAATTTCAACGTTCAAAGGCACTGGTAATCGATTACCAAAACATTGTAATCGATTACAACTTTTTGAAATTAATTGGAACGTTGTAAATTCAATTTGAAAACTTTTTCAAAACAATTTTGCTATTGGTAATCGATTACAACAATCTAGTAATCGATTACTAGAGAGTAAAAACTTTTTGGTAAACATGTTTTGAGAAAAATCATGTGCTATTCAATTTTTGAGAAAAACTTTTCATACTTATCGTGATTGAGCCTTCTCCTGATTCTTGAATCTTGAGTCTTGAATCTTGATCTTGATTCCTGAGATCTTGAACCTTGAATCTTGATTCTTGAGATCTTGAACCTTGAATCTTGATTCTTGACTCTAAACTTTCTTCTTGAGTATTAAATTCTTCTTGATTTACTTGAGTTGTTCTTTGATTGATCTTTGATTCACTTGAGTTGTTCTTTGATTAATCTTTGAGCTTTTTGTCATCACCTTTGTCATCATCTTTTGTTATCATTATTGTTATCATCAAAACACCTTTGAATCACCTTTGATTCACCATGAAGCTTTGCTTCTACAACAAGGAGGTTTACCTTAGAAGAAGCATGGAACAGATACGTCGACAACGTCCTCGGCCGGAACATCCTATAGAAGCAAGATATTTTGATGTTTTGATGATGCCAAAGGATCAAGTGCTTCTCAAGTTTTATTCAAGACAAGAATCCAAGAAAATCAAGATATATGATCAAGTTGATCTCTAGAATCTTAGGAAGAAGTTTCCAAATTGAAAAGGCAAAAGGTTTGGCCAAAGAATTTTATCTAAATCATTTTAAATTGAGATTTACTCTCTGGTAATCGATTACAAGAGGATGTAATCGATTACCAGTGGCCAATATGCTTTCTGAAAAGGTTTTAAAAGGTTTTAAATATTTTAGAAAGCATGTAATCAATTACACATGGCTTGTAATCGATTATCAGAGGTTTGGAACGTTTTAAAACAGCCATAAGAAATTTGAATTTAAATTTCAAAGTTGTGTAATTGATTACAGTAAGTTGGTAATCGATTACCAGTGTTTAAATATTCAAATTTCAAATAAGAAGAGTCATAACTCTTCAGAAGTAACTGTATAATCGATTACACCATTATTGTAATCGATTATCAGTGAGGATTTTCGAATATAACTCCCAACAGTCACATATTTTCAAATGTTTTTGAATGACCATCAAAGGCCTATATATAAGTGACTTGGAATACGAAAATTCTTGAGAGTTTTTATTGCCCAAAAAGTCTTATCCTCTCAAAAGATTAAGAGAGTTTTTCTGAACTGAAATGTCTTATCCTCTCAAAAAGGATTCTTTGGTCAAACACTTTTATATTCAATAAGGAATCTTGATTGATCTTCAACTGTAATATCTTTCTCTTTCAAGAGAGATTTCTTCTTCTCTTCTTCTTACTTCTAAAAAAGGATTAAGAGACCGAGGGTCTCTTATTGTAAAGGATTCCTGAACACAAGGGAAGGGTTGTCCCTGTGTGGTTCAGACTTTGTAAAAGGAGTTTTACAAAGAGAGTGGAAAATATCAAGTGGGTTGCTTGAGGACTGGATGTAGGCACGGGAAGTGGTCGAACCAGTATAAATCAAGTTTGCATTTCTCTCTTCCCTTAAACTTCTTTTATTTATTTCTATTTATCTTTAGCTTTAAAGAAGTTTATTTTGAATTGTCTTTTGAGTAATTCATGTTAAGGGTGCATTGTTAATCCAAAAAGAGAGAGTGAAATTTTAATTGGAGAATAGTCTTTGTATCTTAATTCAACCCCCCCTTCTTAAGATAACTGAGGCCATTTGTCTAACACATCCTTCCGGAGAGGAATGTCAAGCTCTATATCACGGAGTTTGATGAGTTTAGAAGGCAGTTGGAGAGGCGCAACCTGGACAAGTGTCTCACCAACTTAGCTGATGGCAGTATTGATGTAGCGGTGGTCAAGGAGTTCTACGCGAACCTCTATGACCCTAAAGATAACTGACCAAAGCAGGTGAGAGTGAGAGGGCACTTGATAAAGTTCGATGCGGACACCCTCAACACATTTCTAGAGACCCTAGTGGTATTGGAGCCTGGGGAGACCATCCCCACATATTCTAGATTTTGCAGACTGAGGATGGATCCTCAAGAGATAGCGGCTTGCCTCTGTATTCCCGGTAGGGGATTTGTTCTAAATGTTGAAGGCATGTCGTGGAAGCTACTAAGGAGAGACCTCACCACCTTAGTACAGACTTGGAGTGTGCTATCATATTCTAACCTCGCCCCTACATCTCATACATCTGACCTGAACTTGGACAGGGCATAGTTAGTTTATAGGTTGGTGATGAGGATGGACATGAACATTGGAGCATTAATTTCAGGACAAATCTCACTCATTGCTCAGTCCAACTCCTCTAGGTTGGGATTTCCTGCCTTGATCACAGCTCTCTGTAAGGCAAAAGGAGTCATTTCTTATTCCCTCTCTTATGAATCACTGAGCCCAACCATTAATTTGGCATATATCATGAAAAATTGTTGGAACCTGGATGAAACTTCGGTCTACTTTCCAAGGACTCGCAAGGCTAGGGCCAGAGCAGCTGAGATCCCTTCCTCATCCACTCCTCAGGACCTTCTTGTACCCACTTCTGCTCCACCACCAGCTCCAGCTCATCCAGGACCTTCCATAGACCTTATCATGGCGATGCTCTAAAGCTTATACCAGGGACAGTACCTGTTGATGCAGAATTTTCAAAACTTAGCTCAGCATTAATCGCTCATATCCTTGGAGGAGTTCACTCGGCAGGTGGCCTAGTCAGGAGCTCAGCCTTATCCTATTGGAGAGGGTGAGGCCTCCGTAGCCCAGGAGCCTCAGCCACATCAGGATGAGTCTTCCTTGTCTTCAGAGTCAGAGACCGTACCACCAGAGCCATTCATCTATGAGGCAGATCCAGGCACCACACTAGAGGAGACTCAAGAGGCTGCTACACCAAAGATTACCCCACAACAAGCAACAGAACCTTCCATACCGGTTCTGGATTTGTCTTCACCACAACTATCCCAGGAGCCATCTACACCTATCTTGGGCTTGTCATCCCCCACTACTTCACCAGCAGGCACCCCAGTGCTTCACCTAACAGATGAAGAGGAGGATACCATGGACCAGGACCAACTAAAAGACCAGCGGCATGATTTCTATGCTCCTGTCTTTTGAACAATTATAATTATTATTATGTTTTCAGTATAGTTTTCATATAGTTTACAATGGGTTTTTAGTTAATAATTCTTCTTTTTGAATGATCTTGATGCATGTTTTGAAGCATATTGAATAGTTTAACTTGCTTTGCAAGTATGCAGTGTTTGGTAAATATTTTTTTTGGGAAAAATTAGTGTTTGTGATTGATTGCATGATATAGATGAAGTATGATGGTTAATCTTAGGTTTCAAATGAGCATGCATTGTTTAGAAGAGAAAGGACAAGAAATTAGGATCATGACTGAAAATGTTAGTTAGTTGGACAGATTGATTGTGAAGGAACGCATTAACCATAACCCGGTGAGTGTGTGAACCTTAAATGTTGAAAGAATGACTAGCATTGTGATGGAAGCTTGCTTGTGGGGCTTCTATGGAGGTTGGATCTTTGAGCTTCAATGAGGTCCTTTAATGGTGATTTTCCACCATGGAGATGCTGCGGAAGACAAAGGAGAAGAGGTGAGAGGAGGCTCCATCCACTAGGGAATAAGCCATGGAAGAAAGAGCTTCACCACCAAGATGAGCCTTGGATAAGAAGCTTGGAAGGATGCTTCAATGGAGGAAAAGACAGAGGGAGACAAAGAGAGAGGGGGGAGCACGAAATTGAAGGAATAAAAGAGGGAGAGAAGTGGAACTTTGAAGTATGTCTCACAAGACTCTCATTCATCAAAGTTACAACAAGTGTTACACATGTTTCTATTTATAGACTAGGTAGCTTCCTTGAGAAGCTTTCTTGAGAAAACTTCCTTGAGAAGCTTCTTTGAGAAAACTTCCTTGAGAAGCTAGAGCTTAACTACACACACCCCTCTAATAACTAAGCTCACCTCCTTGAGAAGCTTCCTTGAGAAGATTACTAAAGAAGCTAGAGCTTAGCTACACACACCCCCTATAATAGCTAAGCTCACCCCCATGCCAAAATACATGAAAATATAAAAAAAGTCCCTATTACAAAGACTACTCAAAATGCCCTGAAATACAAGGCTAAAACCCTATACTACTAGAATGGGAAAAATACAAGGCCCAAAAGAAGGAAAAACCAATTCTAACATTTACAAAGAAGAATGGATCCAACCTTGACCCATGGGCTCAAAAATCTACCCTAAGGTTCATGAGAACCCTAGGGCCTTCTTTAGTAGCTCTAGCCCAAGCCTCTTGGAGTCTTCTATCCAATACCCTTGGGGGGTAGGATTGCATCACATTGAGTAATGATGTTTGCATGAATATTTGAAATATGGAATGGAATGTATGGAATTGAGAATGATGAATGCTATGATTGTATGAAATAGCTACTTGGCCAAAAAGCTTACCTAATACATTAATGTTATATCCTTTGCACCCACATTTGAGCTGAAGAATTGAATTGTTTAAACTGAACCTCAAGCCTTAAAATGTCATCTCCATATACCTTATCTTAGGTTATAGGAGAGCAATAGGATTCAAAGTAATTTGCCCTAAATTTGGGGGAGTTTGTTGGGTAGCCAAGTTATAAGGGTAAGAACTACTAGCACACACAGCAAATAAGTAAATAGATTGTAAAAAAAAGAAAAAAAGAGAGCACTGTAAGTTTTAAATAAAAGGTGTGTGTGCTATTAGAATAAAGCTAAGTACAAAGGGAAAGTGAGTTGAGTTGAAAATGTACATAAAAAATGTTTAATTTTAGGATTTGTGCTCTCCTATAATTTAAGCTTTTGAATCTTAGAAAAACCATTGTTTATTGTAGCCCAGCCTCACTATAATCCTATAAAAGTCCTTTTGATTCAATTTATCCATTCCTAACTGTATGCCATGAGATGAAGTGCAAAGGTTGGACCTCATGTTAGTTGTTAATTATTGATTAGCTTAAACACTTAAGCTTGAGTGAAATAGTGACTGTGAGACACTGGTTAGGCATCCTTCCTTGAAATCTGTTTGCTGATTAGTTTCATTCAGTTGTGTTGTTTAATAAAAATGCTCTTATCTCTGAAAAGCTGCATGTCTTGTGAAAAAACCTTTGATTGAGTCATTGTATAGATTTCTTATCATATGATTAATTTTTTGGAAGCAAACACCCTTTGTAAATAATCACTGCATTATTTTTGCACTTGAGGACAAGTGAGTTGTTCTTTATTTGCTTGAGGACAAGCAAAATGGTAAATTTGGGGGAGTTTGTTAGTCGTTTTATATGACTAACTTTTGTATAGAAAATTTTGATAATTATATAGAATTCCTCCAAGTTACAGTTCTTTTTGTAGGATTGTACATACTTTTGGTTAATAAATTGATCATTAATCATTATAATCTTCTGCTTGCAATTAATGTAAATGTCAATTCTATTTCAGGTGAAAAAGGAGATTTTTGAAGTGCTGAATCTAGTGTCTCACTAAGCCTGGTTTGTGCCCTTAGCGAGTATGTCCCGCTAAGCGGGGCACTAGTGTGCTCAGCGAGACACAAGAATCTGGAAGAGAATCTACCTTCCAAGCATGCGCTCAGCATGTTGTCGCTGGCTAAGCGAGTCATCCGTCATCTTCCAGGCTAAGTGCGAGATTGGTGTTGAGCCACAATTCACTAATGCGCGCTAAGTGCGAGATTGGCGCTCAGTGAGAGGCCACCGACATGATTTCCATATAAAACTTGACACACAGAATTGGAGGGGAGTTTTGAGTGTGCGGACCCAGAGGCGACTGAGCAAACCAAAGGAGGCATCTTGAAGAGCTTTGAAGGAGTTTTTGAGAGATTGTGAGGTTTTTAGAGGTGGAGGAGACATCCCCACCACTTTGTACTTTTTCAATTTCTCTTCTTCTCTTATTTAAACTTGTAAAGAGGAGTTTCCTTGCAATGGAAGGCTAAATCCTCAGTTGGTAACTTCTACAGAGTAAATGATGTAAAATCTTTCATATCTATTTAACAGTGTTTTCATGTGTTCTTTGTTCCTATGGGCCTTTAATTCTCGCATGTTTTTGTCTTATTCACGCAAACACATGTGTAGTTAGGATCATCCTCATTTGGAAATGGTTTGATCCTTAGAACTTGATAGGACAAGGCTAATTTATCGTATATCTGGACATGGAGTGCGGTAACTTGGTTTTTCGGTATGCTATAACCGTAATGTTGTCCGGTTAGGCTAAGTTCAACAAGAGACATCTGAGAACGAAGTCTAGTTAGGATTATACTAAACTCACAAGACATCGGGGTTTAGTAGTTAGGACCTCAGCATAGAATACATGAGCACTGTTAAGTAGAGAAATATTCTTAAATTACATCAAAATACCCTACACGTTCACATATTTGTTTTCACACACCATTACTCACTTTACTCGCTTTCATTTAGACTAAATCATACTTTTATTTATCTTTTCAACCATTAGTTGTATCACCAACGTCTGCTCGCCAAACGACAACTTTTACCAAGTAAAATGAGTTCCCTGAGATCGATACTCGGTATTCTTACCATTTTAATACTACTTGTGTGCCCCGGTACACTTGTCGGGCAACGATCACTTATCTTCATTCATCTATGACCACATATTGGCTCATTAACCTAACAACGCTTACCTTTGGTTCACATGCTAGATGGGGTCAAGTTTTTATATTGGATGCTCTTTCTAGATACAAGGCAACTGATGCTCGTGATTAAATAAATATAAGTATGTAATTAAAGAGTATTTATTTTCATTTATTTTAAAAGTATATATTACATCAATTTGATGTAATTTAATGGAATAACAAATAATTTTAGAATAATATAATAATTTTGATTATATATATAATCAAATTGTAGATTTTACAATAAAATTATTTAATAAGCAGTTATTAAATAAAGTAATAATTAAAGTAGTTTATAGCAACGTAAAATATGCATAACTTTGTTGCTTTGGCTTGATACACCTCAAGCTACTCTTGCTTCCCTTGTAGCAGAGAATAGATTCTGCGTATAATACCATAATGAATAGCTCTAGGCTCTAGCAAATGGTTGATGAGCAATGAAAGGAGAAGGGGAAGAGGGAGTGCTAATATATATTGTGATTAAATGATTCTTATTGATAGTTTTCATTTTTTATCATAAGATATAACCTCAGTTAACTTAATTTTTTTATTGATAAATATTAATTTTTAGAATATTAATTTTGTTAGTAAAAAAATCAAATCCATAATTTTTTTCTTTTTTTTTCTTTCTCCTTAATCATCCAATCTACCTTATAATTCCATCTCCTTAACATACTAAATATATATGTTTTCTTGATTTTGCGTCATTCAGTTGGCAATATAAGTTGATAACTTAATTTTACATTTTATCTTTTCCCACACGTAAACACAAAAAACTTGAACTTACAAGTTCAAGGTGTTTGACATAAGAAAATTATTCTTGGAGGAAAATAGTGTGTATACCGATTACCAAGTCATATATTATGTACGAGAAGAATAATTTTAAATTCTTCTATAATTTTTTTTTCTTTTTAAATACTCTTATTTATTGTGTAAAAAGAATATTTAACATTTTTATATTTTCAAAACATTAAATATATTTAATTTTTATTTAATGTTTTTGTAAATTATTAATAAAACCAATAAAAAAATACACATGAGGTAAGGAATTTCTTAAGCATGCTTATGCGCACTATTATCTATCTTGAAGGTTTGACAACTAATTAGTAGAACTTCAACTAATTAAGCTGCATTTGTAAACTTTGATGATTGTCACATATGGAATGATAGATAGATGATGAATCTCTTTTGGCTATGTACGTTGTGACGCACTTGGCCAACCCAAAGAGGTTTAGTTGAGGTTTCGTTGTTTGAGCCTTTTTTTTCCTTCTTCTTCTTTATGCTTTGTTGGGTTTTGAGAACTTTGGAATTCACCCGGTTCAAGGAAGTAGCATGGTAGGAGCTGCTGCACCGCCACCCAATACGCAAGAGTTTCAGCCACACCCTGTGAAAGATCAACTTCCAAATGTTGCATACTACATCGCTAGTCCTCCTCCATGGCGTGAGTTCACTGCTTCATTCAACAACCCTTTTACAATTTTTATGTTAATTTGATAGATGATTATTAACTGGTATTGTGGTGATGAATGGTGATGCTTTTTATTTTTATTTTTGGAAACATTGTTTTATGACCTTTTTTTTTCCTTGATTGGGAAGTAGAAACCAAGTAGTCTTTTTATATGATTATTATTTATTTGTGTAACCGATGAAAAGGATCATACAGGTATGGAAATATGTTGATAGAATTTGTGATGTACATGTGCCCCTGATAAAACCAAGTAAATATTATGAACTAGAATTTACATTTAATACAGATATTTATGTCTATAGATTCAGGATCCATGAAGGGATTTCCAAAGGATGTTGACAAAGCTAAGTCTCAGGTGAGAACAAGGTTGTACGTGATGCCCCTTTATACTTACAAAGCAACGGTATAAAATAACTTATACATTTATAATCAATATTTACATTTATTTGATTAATATTTTTTGTATATATGATTTGCAAGCCGTCCCTAAAATATTTTTCTATCTACAATTTTAAATTAAAAGTTTTAAATATATTAAAAAATCCATATATTTATGTTATCATTAAAATAATTTTACATAAACTAAATTAAATTTGCTAATGTTTGTTTCATTTTTATAAATGTACTTTTTTATTGGACAAGATAACCACTTTCAAACAAAATAAAGTTTTAATTTTCTAACAAATAATTTTATTTTAAAGGTTCTTTTAAGCTACAAAAAAGAAAATTGAAAAACAAAACTTCTACTTTTATTTTTAAGATCTTATTTTTTGCTCTAACTTAAAAATAGCTTTTAGGTAAAAGAAAAGTTGGACAAAACATACTCTAGAAAATGTTTGAGTTAAGTAGGTGAGGGAGAAGAAAAAAGAAAATGGAGAAGAGAGTGAATAATTTTCTTATGAAGAAGCTTAATTAGGTTGGTGGCCTTTGTGAAGGAATAGAAGCACCAACACTTGGCCAAAATGGCCTTAGGTGCTTTGGAATAGAAACAAGAAACCAAATGGGAGGCAATAATGTGTTGTATCTTTGAATTTTCTAGCAAAGAAAACAAGGCCAAGTTAAGTGTAAAATGGCTAAGTTTGTGTCACCAAGCTTATATAGTGCTCATAGATCTTAGGTAATTTTCTTTAGCACAAAAATTGACTCTTAATGATTGAATTTTATCTCTCCCTTGGTTGAATGGGATTTAGGGTTCGAAGGTCCTTTTGAAGGATTCATAGATGGTATGGGACTTAAGGGGATGGGGTTTTGTGCAAAAGGAGATAAGGGCTTGTGGTCAAAAGGTTTAGTTGTATGATGACTAAAGACTTTTTAAATATATTTTCCTTGACAAAATGAACTATAAGGGGACAATCAAAACAAGGTCTAGTTAGTAAGGAGTTTTTGAAATTTTTATGATCCAAAAATTGGCACATGAGACTTAAAAAATCAAAAAGGAAAAGAATTGAACTTTTCTTCTGGATAACACTTTGCTTATACAAATCATTGGTGTCAATGACTTTCGTCTAATGTATTTATGACATTGGAATCAATTGGGATATTCAAACATAATTTTGAGTATTTGCGTGTTTTTGTTGGATTTTCAAGTTGTTCACAATGGGAGTAATTTCAAATTTCTAAGCTAAAGGTTTCTAGTCACGATATTGATGAAATTATAGAATTATTAGTCACTACTAGAAAATAGGATTTTAACATTGGTTATTAAGGACTTTCAACATCGATTATTAACCGATGTTGAAAGTACCAACGTTGAAAGTAATATCGTTAACATCGATTTTTCAAAATCGATGTTAACATAAAATTACAATATCGGTTATTTAAATAACCTATGTTATATAGTAAGAATTATAAAAAAAAGTCATATATCTTCATATCAACATCGGTTTTTACCAAAACCAATGTTGCTGGTAATAAAACAATATCTTAAAAACCGATGTTGTTTTCAGATAACAGACATCGGTTTTTGGTAAGAAACGATATTATTTTATTACCAGCAACATCAGTTTTATAGAAACCGATGTTGTTGATGAAGCTTAACATTGATTTTTAAAAAAATCAATTTTAATATATACATACAACATCGGTTTTTATTAAAAACTGATGTTATTTATTAAGATTTTTTTAATATACTGTCTGTTTTTTTAATAATCCCATATTAACTTGCAAACTTAAAAGCAGAACCACAACATATAATTTTCATTCTGTTTTCAAACAGTTTTTACTAGAAGTTCCATCAAAAATTTATTATTTACTATGAATTAAAAGAATATTTAATGTTAAGGAGACGTGAATTGTAAAAAATGTAAAGTAACTAAACTAGAATTTCAAAATTGCTTAAACACTAATTATTTCATTTTTAATTTTCAAATAATAGGTTGCCCACTAGATGCGAAGCGCCTTCAATCTCTCTAGTTCCAATGGTCTAGCATCATTGAAATATTGCATGATATAATAAAATAAGTCAATAATATATAATACCAATTATAACAAAATGAAATATGTTTGAATTAACAATTACTGTTTTCCAATTATTCTTGAAACTTCCTAAGATTATAGTTAACATCTAGTGCATGACGTAATACCCACACTCAGTGCTTCCTTTTTGTCTATTATACTAAATGCATTATGAAGTTTAGATATTCAATTTTAAGTAAAAGTTAGTCTACACAGTATTAAAATATAACTAGAAACATTGTTTAAATAGCTTACTTTAACAACAATCCACCTAGCAGCAGTCTTGGATTTACTTTGTGGAGTATCGTCAAGTCCTTTCAAAGCACTGTTCAATACAAACATGGATGCGTATTGTTCAATTAAAATATTGATGTTCCCGATTAATGCTAATGCAAATGTATTGAAAAAAAGTAACCTATTAATAATTCCTTTGAGGTAGTTGTTTGGCCTATTATGCAACGAACAAAACCAGATGACAATATTTTTGTACCCACTCAAGAGGGATCAACATAAAATGTCAGCGTACAACCCGTATTTCTCTGAGTCATCCATGTCTGGGTAATTCCCTGAGGGATCAACACAGCTCTCCTTTGTGCTGACATGAGCAGCTAAAGGACCCACCTCTGGCTCAGGAGGCAATGTGAGTCCCTGTGATTGCATTTGCGATTGAAACTGAGACTGCATTTGGCTAAAGGACAACATTAGTTGTCGAGTCACTTTTTTTGTGATTGATTCCTCCAGTTGGTCCCTAATCTTTTGCGTCAGTTGCTCAAGGTCTTCGAGAGTCATGGAAGAAGAAGTGCAAGAAGTCCTTGGAGCCAGTCCAAAGTATTGTTTGATCATTACACCGGCTCCAGCAGCACACACACGACCAGGGTGTTCTAGTCGCCCAATGGCACCGGCTCCCTGTGAGGCTTGCTCCCCCAACGACTCTTGTAACGAACACATTTATTTGTTTTCTCAATCACACAATAAACATAAATAATTGCAATTAACAATTGAAAGTGACTTACAATCTTGTTAGCAATTTCTTTTGCTGCCTCAGACGTCATTTGACCAGTTTTCTTGGTGCGGGTCATCTTCCACTTCACATGTCGTCTGATGGGAGATGGAGGATCAATCACGGTGTCAGTGCTTCTGGATTGAGCATCTTCCTTCAATTGTTTCTTTTTCTTCTCATCCATCACCTTCTTTTCAAGAAGCTCATAACCCCCACGAGACAAAACGTGAGGGGCAGTGTTTTGTTTCTGAATGGCCTGTGCCTTTTTTTGCTCATCCTTTAAAAATTAAACATTATCCGAAGTTATTATTACTGACAATAATAAGTAAATTTAATGTTTAAAACAAGGAAAATGACAAAGTTACCTTCCACGAAGGGTCTCTACGGCTTTGATAAAATCGGGTCCACTTTTCCTGGCTAATGTCGTACTTTTCACAAATAGTATCATCGACACCGTCCTTGTCGGCTGTAAGTGCCCATTTCAAAGTCAAATCAAACTTAAACTATCTCCATCGCTCCCCCACAGTCTGAAGTATTTTATTTTTTGTCCTCAGATCAAATGCTTCAGGGATATCAAATTCAGCCTGACAAACGAAAATTACATTTTATTGTTACTAAAATAAAATTTTATTGTTAATCAACAACATGCAACATTTAAGTTAAATACTTGAATATCCTCCCATATCAAGTCCTTCTGGGTAGTAGAGACTTGTTTCCAATTCTCGTATGTCACATCTACCTTATCGCGAGAGACGATCCCCAAATATGTTCTTAACTTCTTTCTGTGGGGACCGTCGGCTTTCCCCATTGCAAGATCCATATGGACTAGGGGTCTCTCTTCCCCAACTGGTCTAGTCGCCAATGATCTTAGGCGTGTGGCTTTTCTTGTCCGCTTCAAGGTAGAAGGGAATGTCATGCTGCATCAGTAGGAGGAGGAGAGCTGGGTGGTGTAGTCATTTGCCTATAAAGAAAAAAAAATTAATTTTCAAGATAATCACAAAACTCAATAACTTATGTAATTGAATGGACTGAAATGAAGCACATAATAAAAAATTACATTAGACGATGTTAATTAATTCTCCTTCGTCATGATCATTACGATTAACATGAACGTCGTCAGCTTCTTCTTCTCTAACGATGTTAGTAGACATTTGTGTGGACAAAGGACTAACATAAGTATCAATGTATGAATCATCATCTTCAACATTAACACCAATTGTTTTCCCGTGTAGAACCACTGACCACCTTTCATCACAAGGGTCTTGAACATAAAATACTTGTTTAGCTTGTTCTACCATGATAAATGGGTCATTCTGGTAAGCGAGTTTCTTAAGATCTACCAATGTAAATCCCACATCATCGGTCCACACACCGATATTGCTGTCAACCCACTTACATTTGAAAACACAAAAAGTAAATTTCACATAGTTAAGCTCCTAGATTTCTTTAACGAAACCAAAGTAAGGGAAGGAAGCTACACAAGGATTGTCATCATGTACACTAGCGAAGTGTTGAGATTTAGCCCTTAAGGTAACCCCACTATTTTGCATTGTACTTTTCTCGTCTTGTGCTTTGGTATAGAAGGAATACTTGTTTATATCATATCCTTGCCAAGTTATAACATTTCTTTTAGGTCCATCTGCTAGCTTTCTTAACATTTCAGAAGTATTATCATCAGCAAAGACTGTATCTTTAAACCGATCTAGGAAAGTCTTGTTATGCTCTTTCAAGACCATGTTTTTCGACATTTTTGGATTACTTTGCTTCACTAAACCTTCATAGCGAAGTATGTATGGAAAAACTTCATTACTGTTATTCAATACATACAAATGAGCTTGTTGTAACTCTTATACACTTGGAGTGATAACATGCAGTCCTCTTGAACCCTTACCTCCCACTCTTTCATCATGCCGAGACTCGGGAAACCCAACAGGTTTTGCTTTTGCAATGTACTTTGAACAAAATTCAATGGCTTCTTTTGCAATGTACCTTTCCACGATAGATGCTTTCGGACGGTGTAGATTCTTTGTATACCCTTTTAAGATCTTCATGTATCACTCAACCGGGTACATCCACCGCAAATAAATAGGATCACAACATTTGATTTCTCTAACCAGATGAATAATTAAGTGAACCATGATGTCGAAGAAAGCAAGAGAAAAATATAATAGTAGCCTCGTTTTCCAGCTCATCTAACTTGACAGGATCAAGGACTTTGCTACATATGGCATTGAAGAATAAGCACAACCAAGTTATGGCAAACCTGACTTTGTTAGGCAAAATGTCTCGTATGGCCACAGTTAACAATTGTTGCATCAAGGCGTGGGAATCGTGAGACTTTAGGCCTACCAACTTAAGATCTTTAAACTACACAAGGCTCTTAATATTTGAAGAGTATCCTTGTGGGACTTTGACCTGGCGCAGACACTGACAAAAACTAATCTTCTCCTTTCTGGACAAAGTATGACAAGCTAGAGGCAAGTATATTTTTTTACCATCAGACCTTGGATGTAATTGCAACCATATACCCATCTCAGCTAGATCTTGACGAGTATTCAAACCATCTTTTGTCTTGCCTTGAATGTTAAGGAGCATCCCAATGACACTATTACATACATTTTTTTCCACATGTCTAACATCTAGATCAGACTAGTAGGGGAGATCAAACAAAATCAATCTTTTCTTCCATATGAAAGTCTTACTTTTTTTCTTTCTTTTGGGTCTTTCCAAATATAGTATTTAGGTGTTGAACCCGTTGGAAGACCTGGTCACCAATTAACGGTATCGGCGCAGTTTCATGCTCTTGATTTCCATTAAATTCTTTTTTCAATCGCCGGTAAGGGTGACAAGGTTTCAGAAAACTTCGATGCCTAGTGTAGACTATTTTTCTATCATGTTTCAGTTGTATGTAACTTGTGTCTTCTTCACATATGGGCCAAGCACGATGGCCCTTAACACTGTACCCACTCAAATTCCCATATGATGGAAAGTCATTAATGGTACAAAAAAGCATTGCACGCAAATGAAAAGTCTCATTTCGAAACCCATCAAACACTAAAACCCCCTCGTCCCACAACTTTGTCAAGTCTTCAATCAAGGGACTGAGATAAACATCAATGTCATTTCCTGGCTGTCATGGACCAAATATCATCATAGACAACATCATATATTTTTGCTTCATGCACAACCAAGGAGGCAAATTGTAAATTACTAGCAAAACTGGCCACGAACTGTGTTGAGTGATTAAACTTCCATATGGACTCATTCCATCAGTGGCTAGTCCAAGCCTAAGATTTCTTGGCTCTTTGCCAAAATCTGGATACAAACGATCAATCTTCTTCCACTGCGAGGAATTAGCCAAATGACGGATCATTCCATCGCAGTTTCTCCCATTTGCATGTCATGTAAGGTCTTTTGCATCGTCTCCATTAGCAAACGGATGCTTAAACCATAGATTGATTAGAAGATACCACAACACCTTCGCTAGGGGGCCCTTCTTTGAGTTTTCGTCACAACTACACTCGTCATCATCCTTCACTTTGTACCATGATACCCCACACCTAGGGCATTTGTGCATTTCTTGAAACTCATGTTTGTACAGTATGTAGTCATTAGGGCAAGCATGAATCTTCTGAGACTCCATACCCATCAGACACAGTATCTTCTTGGCATGATAGTAACTTTTTGGCAACGTGTTTTCCTCTGGAAGCATATCTTGCACTACTTGAAGTAGTGAAATAAAGCTTTTGTCACTCCACCCATATATGGCCTTCACATTAACTAGACTTAACACTGCTGACAACAACGTCAAGGAATTCTTGCACCCCAAATACAAAGGCTTCTTTGAATCAGTTTGCAATGTATCATACATAGGGGCATGTGTTTGTTGAAAAGACTTTTGTCCAAGATCATGAATCATATCCTCGCGATCTCCCATTTCTACATCAAATGTTTCAGATTGGGATCCACTCTGCATGTCTGTCAATTCACCATGCCATATCCACGTTGTATAATTCTTCTTAATCCCATCACACAACAAATGTTCTCGTATGTTGTCGAGTATTTTCCATCTCCCGTTTAAACAATTTATGCAAGGACCAAAAAAACTTTCCATCCCCATCCGATCAACTTCTTTCGGAAGCAAATTGCAAGAACTGCTCCACACCTTCCTCATACGCAGGGCTCATGCGACTTTCATTCATCCAACTTCGATCCATCTAAATAATAACTTTGTGATACTCAACCAGTTATTTGATGCACGAAAATCTCACTTTTTCATTAAAGGTGTGGCCTTATCCCATTCAAGAAGACATTTTTTATGGTAGATTCATACGTCAAGGTTAACTCTCCTGTTAAATTTGATGAAATTTCGACAGTATTTCACATTGATCTCTAAGTACACGATATGAAAGCGATGACATTAATTCCCCGACAATCAAGTATGCACTCAGAGAACAAAACTTGTATATAAATCACTGGTCATTAATCATGGACAGCAACATATAAAACCATTGGTAACAAAAATGAGCATCAAAAGTTTATGAAAAACTTTCGTACCTGTGATGATGATCAGTGTAATGTCTAACAACGAATGTCATGATCACGATGCAAACAAGAAAACAAATAGTGCCTACAAATTAAATATTTGAATGCTAAGTGAGATATAAGACAAACTTGGATATATCAACTAAGACTTTACTTGAAATAAACAATGACTCTTGAATTTATATTTTAATGCTTCCATGTAACTACATTCAAGTGTATATATTATATCTACTACTGAAATAGATTAAAAACAAAACAGAACCACACACAGAAAGATACCCTATTGGAACCATTGTCATCAAGTACTCGTTGGTGTCAACTAGTCCCAAGTCCCAGACAGACAGTGCTAAGTTTAACATGCCTACTTATCACTGGTGAAAATATTTCAAACCAAAGATACCCTATTGGAAGACCATGTCAAAGTGTAATCAACCTACCTGTAAGTAACCTCTTTAAATAGACAAAGAATGGAGACGATTCTCTCCATTGATTATGGAAACAAACAAACATATTGTGTAAAAGTCAAAGAATGGAAAACCATGTCGTAGCACATGCACCTAATAATCACACCATCAATAAGCACAAATAATAAACCATAGGGGATTATACCTCAAAGTTAGAGGACACAGTTAGGGCTGGTGACAGTGATATTGCCTGGATGTTTTGAAGTTGTCCTGTAATCAAACAAATTATTTGTGCTAGAGAAATTATGAATAACAAAATAGACCAAGCATGCACGCAGACCCAAAGATAAATAAGTGTACTTAAAGGGCTTTAGGCGCCTTACACATATTTGAGTCTAGTAGTGGAATCCATACCAATTTATGACCAAGAACCAATGAATTTGTCTCCAAAACAAATTCATCTTATTAGAGACACATAAAGCAGTCAACAAGAGGAAAAGCAAGTGATCAAACCACTACTACAAAACAAGTCTCATCCTATCAAAACAAATACATCTTATTTGAGACCCATAAAGCAGTCAATAAAAAATATAAGTGGTAGTTATAGTAAACTAAGTGTTGAATCAATGTGATGAATTATAGTTTGAGTCATAAAAATTATTCATACAATAAACAAATTTGATGAACAATTTTCTTATAAGAAGTAGTTATAGTAAACTAAGTGCAAAGTGAATCAAGAATATTAATCTTACAACTCATTTTCTACACTTCAACAAGGGTACAATTGTCAAAAATCTTTTGGAGCTAGTTCATTATGCTAATTTAATTGAATATTTGGGTCATAATCAAAAACCTTAAGTCCTTGTCATCATTTGTTTGTACGAAAATTGATGCTAGTGATATTTATGTAGCAGTCGTGATAATCACTGTAAGTAGTGAGTACATTAAGTTGCCATTTGTGCCAATATAGAAACAGATAAATATGAAGTGTAACATCCCAATTTTCGAAAACTAGATTAAAAAGGATTGTTATTTATAAATAAATAGAATTTTAAAAAAATGATGAGATTTTATAAATAAATAAATATGGAGATATAATTATTAATTAAAATAATAATTTGAGAGAAAATAAAAAGGGTATTTTATTTATTTGTTTGATAGAGAATAAAATAAAGTTTGTTTTCATAAAATAATAAATAATAAATAAATAAATAGAGTAAATAATAGGTCTAAATGACCCTAGCTATAAATAGCAACATGCTAGGTCAGTTTTCAGACTGACTCCTCAGTCTCCTCTACCTCACAATTTCGTTTCTTCTCTCTTCTCCCAAAACCCTCTCTTTTTTTTCCGTAGGCCACCAAACCTGTCTCAGAAAAATGACGATCTCAAACTTGTTCACCGTTGGATTGTCGTGAAATTTGAGCACTACGTTTGCAGTCCAATTATGAGAATGCTCACCGTTGGGAATTCTGATATAATGTTTGAGCTGAGAGAAATACCTTTCGCATTGTAGCCTTTTCCTTTCCCGTAGAAACCCAAAACGGTCTCAGTAAAATTACGATCCTGATTTCGTTAACCGTTGGATTTTCATGAAATTTGGATATGTTGTTCATAATTTAATTTCGCACACCTTCACCGTTGGGATTTCCGAGATAATGTTCTTGGAGGGAGAAAAAGGAATCACATGAAGACAGTACAAGTGGAGGTTTCAATCCCTTCTCCGTGTCTCTGACGTTTGAGAACTCTATCAGAGTAGTCGGAGGAAAAATTGGAAGAATCTCAGGGAACCGCTAGAGATGCCGCTATCGTTGTTGGAAGACACGTGAGTCCGCTTAGAGGTAAGGGATAAGTTATTCACAATTGGGAATTAGTGAGAACATGTGTAGGGATCCCTTAGATATATCAATTGAAATGGGTTTTGGGGTGTTTTTGCAATTTTCATTTTATCCTTATAATTATTACAGTGAATTATATATGTTTGACAGACCAATTTTTATGAAATTGATATGCTATTGTGTTGAGCGTGAATCCTATAAATCGAGTATTTTTTCTAATTAATATGAATTGATGAAATAAAGTAAGGAGAAATTTAGAGAGAGATATTGATTTTGTATTTTCTCTTTTTCTTGTTTAGGTTTTTATATATAATTTAAAAAAAATTAATATCATAATTGAAACTGACCAAAGTGTTCATATAATTATTTAAAATTTGTGCATTGAAAGCTTACTTTGAAATTTGTGATTCAATATGATGTATGCTAGTTTATAGATATAGAGGTAGTTATTTATATTAATAATTTATGTAAATAATATTGTAGAGTGTTATAGTATGATTCCAAAAATTATTAAGTGTTGGAGTTTGAGAATATTATGGTTAAATTTCATGAATATGTGTATGTTGTACCTTATGAATATCATTGGGAATGTTATGAGATGGTTGATGTGATGTTATGAGATGTTAAAGTGTGGACATGATATTCGATTGTGAATAAGTGGATGTGTTAACACTTGATGTTACATTAATTATATCGTGAGCTATGAATTATACAATAACCCGACCAGTGTTTATGCGCAGTGTTAAAGAGAAAGTGTAGGTTCCTAGTTAGGAACCAGTGTTAAATTATAGCGCAATTGTGTTAAACATGTTTGAAACATGAGTACGAGGTCGTGGTATTGTATAATTCATGAGCAATGTTTATAAATGAAATATGTGATGAATTATGGAATAATATGTTGCCTTGAGATTATAATATTGTTATTGAGATTGAGTAAAAGTGTAAAGTAGAACATGTGTTGAATTGTGAGATACGAGAAAACATGTGATGGTAGATTGTGACATTATGAGATGTGAAATTGTGAATGAGTTTTGGTGGTGAATAAGTGTGTGATTAACTCTTGATGTGACATTATTTGTGTTGTAAGCTGTGAATTGTACAATAACCTGACCAGTGTTATCTTGAGAAAAGTGTAAATGCGCAGTGTTAAAGAAAAAGTGTAGGTTTCCTATTTAGGAACCAGTGTTAAATTGTAGCGCAATATGTTGTACGTGTTTAACACACAAGTGTGAGGTCATGGGTATTGTATAATTCACGAGTAGTGTCTGTGTGCTAAAATGATTTTAGGGGTTGGACCTAAATCAGGAGGGAGAGGCCCTGACGGACTTTTCAGAGTGTAGGCCTTGGGGGTCACCGGGTTTGAGTGCTCCTTTAAGCCTATGCTGATCCCATATGGTTGGAGCATTCTTGCAAAACATCGTGACCCTGACTGGTCTCCCTATGATCTTACTTAGTGAGAGTGACCTGACAAACCCATTGTTTGGTGTGTCTTGTTATGTACTCCTAAGCGCCCTAGGGTGGTTTTTCACTGACATGGTACCACATTGCATATAGGCTTGAGTCTTAGCATAACTGTCTCATGCGCTTGCTAATTGTTTATTATGAAATTGATGTGTTATTATGTCTTGATCAGAGCATGTGATTCTTGTGTAATGTGATTGATGATTGAAAAGTGTGATTGATGGATGAAAAATGAACTTTGAATGACAAAGTGGTGGAATTACGTGAATTACGTGTAAGTAAATTTTATTTGGTTTATATGATATGTATATCTAGCTTTCTTGTTTCTCTATTAGTTAGGAATGTGATAACTCACTCCCCGTGTGTTGTTTGTGTTTGGATCCTGTGATGATTTTGAACTTTGTGTTCGGGGGAGCAGATGACTAGGTGAATTGATTTAAGGAACCTTGTGCTGAAGGACGTCGAGACACAACGCTCTGATAGGATGTGGCATTAGGGTATAGGGTTTTATATTAATTGTATGAAGTCTTTGACGGTCTTCCTTAAACCGAGATAACTTTATTATTTGTTTGGACAAGTTTGAATATGATGTAGAAGAAAGTGAATGTGAGTCTTTTATCCCTTTGAAAGACTTGTATTTAAAAATGTAAAAAAAATACTTTTAATTAATATTTGGATTTTTATTCCTTTGTTAGTATATATGTGAGGGGTAGAGGGTGTCACATGAAGTGCGTTCAGTTTATCATGCAAACTTTCTTCAATTTATTTAATCTATTAGTTATGTAGTTGAGAACTTAAATTTGCCACTATTCATGTAAATACCATCCTAACGTAGCAAGTGACAGTAGTAGTTGCAACTATTCATGTAAATCTGCTACTATTCATGTAGTCTTTATTTTAATCCTCAATAGTAGAACTACCTCACCAGTCACTACCTACATTGACCACCACTTCCTCCTATAGTCCTCACCCTCTCTCTCACTTTATTCAAACTTCACCATAGTTTAGCACTTGAGTTATTATATCAATCACGAATGTCCACAAGTTAAGAACAAAAAAAATAGAAGCAAAACATGGAAGTTGTTAAGTTGGTGATCCAACTAAGAGACCAGACACAACTTAACGGCTGTTAAGTTAAGTTGTTAAGTTGGTGCTGGCAACTTGCCTCCTATAATACATATGACCCCACACCTGAAAATCCTTTTTTTTTATACACTTCAGCAGCCACATAAATAGTAGTTTCTAAATGATACTGACACACAACAGCTACCTCACATTGGTTTAAATGTTTTTGTTTACCCAATTATATCTGAAGCACTTAAAATAAGAAAACAACAACGAAGAATAAGCAAACCAAAACCCCCCAATTGTGGGGTAGTGAGTGATCACCCTATAGGCAAATAGACATTAGTGACAAAGACTAAGTATAAGGAAGGAAGTTATAAAAAAGGCTAAACATAGTTGCCTTAAGGTTTGCTGCGATCTCTCAATCCCTCACCTCTTGAATCTGATCATCACATACAAATACCATTGGAGAACCAGCTTTCTCCCCTAGTTGCAATTAATGAGATCACTCCCATTTGGTCTAGGGAAAAACAAATACGATGATTCATATTACTTACCATGAGAAAATTTAATATTAGAACTCATGACTTGTACTACTCATTGCTATTAACTGAGAATAGTGCAAGCTGATTCCCTGTCCATGACTATTCAAATACTGAGATGAACCAAAGAAAAATAGATACAAGTCAAACACCTTTTTACACAAAAATCTCTAGCTTTAAGAACATGGGCAAAAGGTCTGCCATGCATATAGCCACAACTATTTGCTATGAATCAAGTGCTATTAAAAAAGGAAATAGTAACAATCTTCTAGTCTAAAGATAGAACACAGAAACCCTTACCACATTGACCAGTGAAACAAGATTTGCAACTCGAGTGCTATCAAATAAATTGCCATACGTACGAAAAAGGAAGTATAACAAAAATCATACCTTTAAAATAAATAAAAACTATTGTACAATTGCCCTGGTAAGTGATTGAGCCAGCCACAAAATAAAGGGAATAACGACAAACCAAGTTAAAAGGAAACTAAAAGGCTCTAGAATATGCATCTAACAATTCATGACATTACCTAATTACTCATACATAACAGGTGCTTATGCTTGACCAACGTGTGGATAAAATAAAAACAAGGTTGCAGCAATGGTTGACAGAGTCGCGAAAAATAAGGTTGCAACAAAATACCTAGGTACGGTGGTGAGGTGTCACGGTGGCGTGCTGTCACAGGGGCTACAAATGCTGAGATAGAGTCGTGAACATGAACCTTAGACAGAGAAGAAAAGAGAGCGTGAGGAAAATATGGCTCACGTTCTAATATTTTTAAATGTAGATTCAACATCGGTTTTCAATACAAAACCGATGTTAACCAAGCGATGTAAACGTTAACATCGGTTTTATAGAAAAAATCGATGTTAACTCATCAAACGTTAACATTGGTTTTGAAGAAAACCGATGTTAACGAACTTATGTTAACATCGGTTTTCTTCAAAACCGATGCCACCGTGTTTATGTTAACATTTGTTTTACTAAAAATCGATGTTAACCTGACGATGTTAAATCTACATTTTCTAGTAGTGAGTGCACTAAGTTGACATTGAAAACTAGTCCAAAGAAAAAAAGTTGACATTGAGAATTAAAATTTACATTATTTTTTATATTGTCTTTGGTGATATTCTTGGCTCATGCTTTGATAGATTACATTGTGTCATTCATTTCTTATGTAGTTTCATTCATGTTACTCTAAAACTTGACTCCTTTTTAAGCTACTTGTTCATATGTGTTGAAGTTTTTCATGCATTCAAATTATCAAATGTTAGCAATGTTCAAAATTATCAAGTGATTCCTAAATGACAAATAAGAACCAAAGATCCCCATTAACAATGTCATCCACTATGGGTAAAAAAAATTAAGAAAATATAAGAAGGCAAGCAACCTTTGTTATCTCACAAGGATATTTAACTTTTATCAACCAATATTTAGAAATGTTGGTAAAAAAATAGGGTTTTAAGTTTTTAAGTGGGCTTACTCCCATACAAATCATCTCAAAATTTGGAGCTTTGTCATTATAGTTTCAAGAAACCATTTGTTATCTCACAAGGCAAGCACACTATGATTTATACATTTTATCTTAATTTGATACGTGCCACACCTTTCCTTTTTGTAATCCATTGAGAATAGCCTCATCAACTTTTATTTAATCAATGACACGTCATGCAAATCCCTCTTAGGTTTCAACTAACATCTTTCATGCCATCCAAGAGATATATTATTAGATTTATATTCTTTCCAATTTTCTAAATTTGTTGTCAATGGATGTTCATGTAATTTTTCCTTGGCTAATTTGACTTTGATATACTATCTTGTAGAACTGGGCGTTGGTCGGATTTGGGCCCAAAATCATAAATCTGTTGAAAATCGAACTTCTTCAAAACTGGCCCATATTCATTCAAAACTCTCATTCGAATTGGTTGGATTTCGGGTCTTGGTTTGGCAGGTACATTGAATGGGTTATTTTGGTAACAAAATCCAAAAGAGAGTTGTGGCAACTGCCACTGCCATGATTGATGAAGACGATTATGTAGAAGGGAGGTGACTTCAATTCCAATACAACTTAAGAAGTGTAATTCAAAGACTGGGACAATATGCTCGTTGGAGCATTACTTCGACTCAGCACATGACTAGTAGACAGTGTTGGGTAATTAATACTGTCAAATAAAATTATTTACATCTACAAAGAATTGTGAAAACACAATAAAAATAAAAATTATAAAGCGTAAAAAAAATACTAACGACCACCCATAAGAATTTAGTACAACATTCTAACCAACTGAGAATATTGTTATACATAACACTAAAATCTCTAATGTATATTTAATGCGCATATAAATTTAAATAATAAATTTTGTGACAATTAATTTTGATATAAATCATAAGAATTATTTAATTTGTATATTTTTTTTATAAATAAAAAATATTTACTATTACAAAATTTAATATATATTAAATTTTGTAATAGTAAAAAAAAATTAATGCACAAATGAGTAATTTAACATGAGCATTAAATATACATTAGAAATTTAAAAATTTTAATTGTCACAAAATTTATTATTTAAATTTACATGCGCATTAAATATATATTAGAAATTTTAGTGTTATTTTAGTGTTATGTATAACAACATTATTTATTTTATAATGTAATTTACTCAATAGCTTAGTTGGTTAGAGCGTTGTGTTAATAATCTGAAAGTTACAAGTTCAATTCTTGATTGGATTATTAATTTTAAATTAATTCGTCACAAATATTTTTTTTTTAAAAAAAAAACTTCATACAGATGCCGTAAGAGTCTTATGGATACTACTTGGTGTAGGTAGCAACACCCAACTCATTTGTATTCTTTTACCAAGTGGACATCTAAGTTTGTAAACACCTAATGGGCTTTTCTTGCACCCACGTGGAATTTGCCCCCTTAGCATTAGCATACCCTAATTAACAAATTATGTTTTATTGTCTAATTGTGATATGCTTTCTTACTAAAGTCCATTCATTCTCATTTTTGCTTCTTAAGAAACAATAATGTTTATGCCAATATCAATTATTTTGCTTACTTGTTTGCAGTTTCTAGGTAACATCAAAATTCTTATTGGCAATTCTAAAACCTCTAATGAAACATACAAAATGAGAGTTTAATTTCTTTTTTTTGGACTGGAAAATGAGAGTTTAAATTAATCGTTACTATAATGAGAACTTAGTGATGATATTTATTATTTTATAAGAATAAATTTATTGTACTTGTCATACATGAGTTACTAAAATGCTTTCATTTAGTAGTAAACGTTAGGATGACTTTTTAATCTTTAAATGTAGCGCATTTGATCATATATACTACATTGAGGAAAGCTTCTTTGGGGGTAAGATTAAAATCATTGTTTAAGGAGTAATGGCACCACTCAATTGCTTGTATGTTGTTGTGGCCTTTGTGCTAAGTTCTAATATACTGATCATTACATCACTTTCTTCTGAAACTCTTCCACCATCCACGGAACATTCCACTGAGATTTATCAAGTTTCAAGGCCATTGACTACGTATGAAAAATATCTTCGTAACTGTGCAAACAAGCTTAAGCCAAATTATGCGGAAGAAATTTTCTATAGTGTGTTTATTGGTAATCAAACAATTGGCAAACCATGTTGCTTCAACCTTGTCACTGACATGGGATTATATTGTCATGTGGACATCACCAAATATATGGTAAAATTGCCAGCATTCAAGAAAAATGAAAGTCTAATTTTGAATAGGTCTGCAATGATTTTTTGTGAGTGTATGGATGTTTAGGCCTTCATTTGTTTTAGCCACAGATTTTGTTATGGTGACAAACACATGTATCAATATATAATTGATCTATTTGCCAAAGAAATTTAACAAAACTCATGTGTATGTATTTTACATAAAGTATTGTGAAACCTACCACTTGTATAATATACTTACACTTAATTTTCTTCTAAATGTTAACCTATCCTAAACTAATAAGCAAAAATGGATGTTTTTTTTTTAACTACAATCGACGTTGATTTGATGCTTCATTCAAACAAGCGTCCACGTGTTTATGATTACATTAACAATTATACAATATTTAAATACAAAAGAATGCTCAAAACACTTTGTCACTCTCGTAAACACCAATTTTGTCTAGGTAAAAAAAAATAAAAATACAATAATTGAGAAAATTTAGAGTCCATAAAAAAAAAAATATTGTCCAAAGTGGATTATGTAAGTCTAATTTCAGTCGGCCATGGCAAAAAGAAAAATAAAAAAAGAAAAATAATAATAATTAGAAAACAAATAATAAAAATACAAAATAAAAAAGTGAAAAACCGATATTAAAACAAAACATGTGTATGGCGATCAACCTCTAATAATTTTCATTGCGGTGAAACTCAATGTTGTAGTAGTTAAGGTGATTCAAATATGATAATTGTCACAAGACAACATGAAAGACAGACTTGAAGGACAAAGAAAATTCATTAAAATTGATATTTGAAAATACCAATTTATTGTAGCTAAGTTGATTAGCTTGAGAAGCATGAGGGGTAATAGGAATCTGTTGGAAAACCGAGGGGAATTAAACATCGTGGAGATATTCACCAATGGACCAAGAACACACTACATAAGTGACTTTGACATTACACTTTAATTCAAAACCTTAAGTTATTAGGTTTGTGGGTCTTTCCACTTATATATTGTTCAACTTGTCCATTTTTACCCTATGTGAGACTTCACCTTCACACATGTATTTCAACAATCCCCCTCCCCCTCAAGTACGTGCCATTTACACATGATACGCAACTCACCCTCAAGCATAAGCTCATTTAATCCACAAGTATTCATTGGTGGCCCTTAAATCTTAATAGTGGTCAGCCCGCCAATATGCTCTATGTTGTTAGGCCCTTAAAGCTTCGAATTGGCACTAGCATACTCTAGATACTTACGTCACCACTCCACCATTTCATAGCCATGGGAAACGATGTCTAGCCTCCATGTTACTAGGAAGACTTTCAATATTTGTATATGGACTCACTGCCAAGAAGACTTTTGATACAAGGATCTCTATGTCCTGTATCGACCACCACCATTATACTCATCTGAGTCGATTACTTGGTTGAACCATCGACTTTGATACCAATTGTTGGGAAACTGAGGGGGATTAAACATCGAGGATATATTCACCAATGGGTCAAGAGTATAGTTAAGGATAACTTAAAGAAATTAATTGATACTACCTATCACACAAGAACTACATAGTTAAACGTGTTTGGCTTGGAGTAGTTATGGGATGAGTGACATTCTAGGAAGTTTCCCAATAAGCGTGTGAATGAGGACAAAACACATTGAAAAGCCCCGTGTTGGTTTATGGGAACAGCCATTGATCTTGAAAGCAACTGAAACAAATTTTTGAGGTCTTGGAAAGGACTACCTATGAATGGTTCTAACTAGTGAAGGGTTCTGACCAACAAGAAGTTGAGTAAAGTGTCATTGTGTGAAGTATTGTAGTGTGAGAGTCATCGAGAATTTGAAAATTAGGGGCATTACGCATCACACAAGTGACCTTGACATCATACTTTAATTCAAAACCTTAAGGAATTAGATTTGCAAGTCATTCCACTTATATGTTGCTTAACTTTCTCACCTTCACATTCACACTTGTACTCTAGCAATCTCCAAAAATGACCTCTAATTGACAGACAAAAGGACTTTTGCTATCTTGTTCAACACACATTTGAATTCCTCTTACTTTGCTTCACTTAAAAAAAAGGGTTTAAATAGAGATATTTGGTCCCTCTGTTTAAAAAAAAACTGAAATTTTAGTCCAATCCTTAATTTTTCCTACTATCTATTGCTTTCATTTTATACATTTTAAATAATTAAATTATTTCTTGATGAAACCTTAAATGAATATGTTTGATCTTGGACTCAATTAGACCAAATAAAAGAAATAAAATGTAGGCAAAAATGAGGATTAAACTAGGATCAAATGTTTATATTTTAAAATCGAGGGAGCAAAATTATAGATTAAGCAAAATAAGGAACCAAAATCATACTTAAGCCAAAAACAATCATTGACTCCTTACCTCTCAATAAATCACGCACCCATACAACATAAAGGGGATTGACTTCTTTCATGGCAAAACCATGGTAATAGTCATCTTTAAACCTAAATGAATCCCTTCTAAACCACAACACTTGTTCTCCCTTGCTACAATTTCATTATTTTGTATAACTTAATATCAAATTGGTCATAAAAAATATAACTTAATATCAAATTGGTTCTTAAATATTATAACTTAATGACAAAATAGTCTTACAAAACTTAACAATAGAAAATAATTATTGCACTTTTCGCACATTCATCATAATTTTTGTTCTTTTAATGAATTAAATTGTCATCGCTTTACATTTTCAGAGACCAAAAAGATCATTTACAAAAGAAAAGCATATCCTTCACATCTCAATAGATCATGAACCCATATTGTTGGTTAGAATTCTCCTCCGGTCATAACTCTCCGTAAGTAACCCTTTCTGAGACTTCAACAATCAACTCTGATTGATTTCAGGATCAATGATTATCCCCACAAATCAACATTGAACTTTTCAAAGTATTTTGTCCTTACTCGCACACTTTCCAAAAACTTCCTAAAAGATCATTCATCTCATAATTGCTCCAAGCCAAATATGCTTAAGTACTTAAGTGATGAGCTATGAAAAAGTAAATACATCTTATTGGTATATGTAGTACTAATTAATTTTTTTAAGTCATTCTTAATTATATAGTCTCATACATGTACATCCTCAAGATCTCTCTCATTCTAGGACAATTCGTTTGGGGTGTTACACCAAGTTCAAGAGTCCATATATGCATGTGTGCTATGTAAACATAGGAAAACATATTATATATCAAGTTGCATCAAGGGTCTCTCATAAAGTTATAGTCTTTGTCATGACATAATATTTTCCTTCTATTTTTCAACTATATGAAATCAAATTATTCTTCAATGTTGTTGGCTACTATTGTTAAAAAAAATAAATTAGTGAGCAACATAATTTATTCTTATTTAGTATATTTATTAACATAATAAGAATTTTCGTAAAAAATAATAATTAACACAAATATCAGTTTTTACTATAAATTCATTAGAGTTCTTGGTGACATGTGAAAGTGATTGTCATTTGTAATTTTGTGTCTTTTTTTTAAAAAAAGTATTTAATTTATCTTCTAGGTAAATATTGTTAGACAAGTGGTCTTAGATATCTTAAAAAGGAGAGTTGAATTGATATCACAAATTATTTCCCTAATTAAAAAATTTATCTTTCTTTAAAGACAATGTCGATATTCCCTTATTATGAATTACTATAATTCAATTCAGACTAATTTTTCTTAATGCAAAAGATAAAATAACAATAAATAAAGGAGTTTAAGGGAAGAGAAAATGTACACTTAGTTTTATACTGGTTCGGCCACACCCTTATGCCTACGTCCAGTCCCCAAGCAACCCGCTTAAGAGTTTCACTATCTTGTAAAAACCCTTTGCAAGTTTTGAACCACACAAGGACAACCCTTCCTTTGTGTTCAGATCACACTATTAGAAAATATACCTTCTACATCGGTTATTTAGGACTTATACATCGGTTTTTAACCGATGTTGAAAGTATTATCGTTAACATCGATTTTTATACAAAACATACGTTAACATCGGTTTTTATAAATAACTGGTGTTAACGTTAATATTAACATTAGTTTTCCAGGAAACCGATGTTAAGTTGTATGTTAACATCGATTTTTTACAAAAATCGATGTTGTTTGTGTAAGTTAACATTAGGAAAACCGATGTTGTTTTTAATTTTTTTTTTAAAATACACTTTCTATTTTTGCAAAAAACCCAAAATTTAACCTGTAAATTTGAAATTAGACCATAACATTTATCATTTGCATTTTGCTTTCAAACAGTTTTTAGCATAAAACTATATTAAACTATCAATTGATAACTATGAATAAATGATTTATTAACAACTATCAATAAAGAATATTCAATGTTCAAATGACATAGCAATTGGCAAAAATGTAAAGCAAGGTAGTAAACTAACTAAGTAACCTAAAATGGAATAGTTCCCTAACGTACATCCTAAGTTCCCTAACATCCTAACTTTCATTTCTAACTTTGAGATAAAATTTAGCCCACTGGATGCGAAGTGCCTTCAATCTCTCTGCTTCCAATGGTCTAACATCGTTAAAATACTGCATGATCAAATAAAACATAAGTTAATAATGTAATACCAATGACAAGAAAATAAAATTTGTTTGAAATAAACAATTACCGTTTCCCAATTATTCCTGAAAGTTCCTAAGATTATCGTGGACATCTAGTGCATGACGTAATAGCCGCACTCAGTGCTTCCTTTTTGTCTATTACACTAAATACATAATGAAATTTGGATATTAATTAAACGTTAACTACAATTAGTGTACACACACATAAGCGGTATATATAAGTAGAAGTTTTATTTAAATGACGTACCTTAACAACAATCCATCTAGCACCAGCCTTGGATTTAGGCTGTGGAGTATCATCAAGTCCTTTCAAAGCACTGTTGAATACGAAGAACATTAAATATTGATGTTGTTCAGTTATGCTTATGCAAATGTAATGAAAACAACACTGACCTGTTAAGTATTCCCTTAAGGTAGTTGTCTGGTCTGTTATGCATGGAACAAAACCAGACAACAACATTTTCCTTAGGTGAATGACGACCATTTGCCAATGTCCGCTGCATTGGAGACGAATATGGGTTATTATAGTAGTATACATTATTTAAATTTAGTTGTTTTGTTTGACTTACCCATTCAGGTAGGCTCCAAGGTAGACATCACGTTGTGAACTATGCATCCAACTCTTCATGTAGCTTTCCGATTCAAACTGCGATTGCCCAGATCTCTAAATAGACTGTGGCTCAAGGAATCCATACACATCGGAATTCCCCGCTCACATACTTGTCTCAGTCAGATGTCTGTTGTTGTTAAGAGAAAGTTAATTATGTATGAATTTAAAACAAAAACTTAGATAATTAACAATAAGCTAAATTGACTTACAGAATCCATAATTGTATGACAGATATGCTGAGACATTGACACCGTGTGTGATTTCCGAGAGATCTTCATGCCTTATGTACAACGAGAAGTTTGGATTAAACACTTCGAACACAATAGCATCCCAGTTAACCTGGAAAGGCTTCAAGAAAAGCTCTGGGATGGTCAATGTCATTAGATATAATGGATCATCGACCTCAGGATCCGGCCTTTGTGGAGGTTTTGCTGGAGAAATAGCCGCCTGCTGATCAAAGGGGATCAAGGGGACTTTGGAGGGAATGTGGAAACTAAATGTGGGAAACAAAACAGAGGTAGCTTCACATACCCATCTTTGAAAGGGAGGGTGGTTTCGGATGGATACAAAAATTGGAGAGGTATTTTCGATTAAGTAGAATAAGGGAAGAAGCAAAGATGGAGGCAGTAATGGTGGCTCTTGAATGAGATGCACTTTCATGGTTTCAATGGTCTCAAACTTGCAAATATATAAGAGGATGACGAACACGATGAAGAGGAAACCAAATATATAATAAAATTAATGTAACCAGATTGATGTGAGGATGAAGAAAAGCTCAATGAACACTGCACCAAATGGGAGTATGCCTCCTATTAGAATAGAGCATGCCAGATATACATATCAATCAATAAATCAATTAACAAAACGGAGGGAAACTTGCAGTGCTTTCAATTGAATCGATGAAGTGTTCTTTCTGCTTAAATCCAAGACATGCAGTGCATACAAGATATACATATGTATATCAATGAATCAATTAACATCTCAATAGCACCATTGGAGAGACAAGTAAAGGAATGATTGAAGGTTCTTTGATTCTCGTCTTTGGAAAACTTTGAACTTAGCTCAGCTTGCTAGAGCAGGAAACTAGGAAGCACCTTTGGGATCATGTTTTTATGTCCAGATCAACAAACTGGGAAGCATTAATTTATACTCGTGATTCACTTATTTTGGAAGCAATCTACCAGTAGTATAATTTTTTACAATTGTCATTTTGTTTACTCAAATAATAGTCACTCAAACCTAGAGTTTATCTTCTTTTTGCCTCCTTTACAAAGAGAGGATAGGCTAAATTTAAAGGATAACTTACCTAAAAAATGAGACTTGAAATGAGAAGCAAAAATGTTACTACCAGAAGTTGATCCTTAACTGCAGAATGGAGATACGTTAATTTAGTAGATAGAAAGAGATTAATAAAATGAAATGCTAATAATTTAAATGTAATTGTTAAAAATTATATAAACTATTAAGAGTAAAGTAGTTAAAAGAAACTTTTTATATATATATAACAAAAGAGGTAGTATATCTTATTTTTGTGTTTTAGCTACCAATCTATGTTTCTAGTTGATTGGATTAAACAAGACTATTTCAGGCCATATTGATACCATAAAACTGATAACATAAAGGAACATGGTATATTATAAGGTCAAATATCTAAGTGGGTGGCGCATAATCTCAACTCTTAACTCTTTTGGTTTAAGATAGTCAAGATAATCCAAAGTCCTATAATTGCTCACATTAAAAAATAATAATGAATCCAATGTGATGCAAAGCAAGAAGAAACCGAAATTATCAATAATGAGACCCGATCAATAATTTGGCAAATGCAGATGTAGAGATGCTAATGTGCTAAACCTAAAATATAAGAGAGTACTACAAATGCTAAGAAAGATAGCATTGAATTAGACTTTAGAGCTTCAGATCAATCCACACCATCCTATGTAGCTCTGTTCTCTCCCCAATATATTATCAGGTAGTTCGAAACTAGTATTATATTAAAAAAATATACAAAGAAAAATAACATTTAATTATAAAGAACCCAAATTATGTTTGAGGCTTAGAATGGAGGCCCCTTTCTAGAATCAATGAATCTGTATCTAAGGCACAAAATAATGCAGTCAATTAAGTGAATGGTTGACTATCATTGGATCCAGCATCATACCTAGCACTATCATTGTATCTATTGGTCTTCTTCTCACATGACCAAACCAAACTCTGCAATCCTTCAATATTGATGTATTTACAACATGGAGAACACTAACAAGGAGAACACTCAATCACAAGGAGAACATGGACAATTCAAACACTAACATGAACAATGGCAGCAATAAACAATAACAAGGAGAACACTCAACCAAATCTCAAAATCAAGGCTCTCAATCTCAGATGAAAACACAACTTTCTATTAAAGATGAGCGAGACCCAGTCGAGCTATGGTTTGCTTCACTTTAACCCTAGAAGTATTTTAAATATGATTTCAACAGCAGCCATAGAACGCAGTCATCAGAAGGACATACATGTGGATGTTGTACAACAAATGAATGGGTACCCAGTACACGACGGAGCATCACAGTAGACTGGGTTTGTGGGAAGGTGGACACGACGGTGAGCGTGAGCGTCACAGCAGTCTGGGTTCGTGTTTTGGCGGACACAGGGTAGAAGGAGCACAAGAAAGGCTGTGAGAATGAGTGTGTAGAGTGGGTTTGCGAGAATGAGCGCGAACAGGAAAGTCTTTCGGGTTTTACTTTAAGTCAAAAAACAACATTGGTTTTCTAAAAAAATCGATGTTAACGAGGGAGGGTATGTTAACATCAGTTTTTCGATGTTAACGAGGGAGGGTATGTTAACATCGGTTTTGAAAAAACCGATGTTAATAAACTCATTTTATTTACAAAAATGCCACCGGATTTTTCTTAACATCGGTTTTGTTCAAAACCGATGTTAATGCAGCGATGTTAAAGCCCTATTTTTTAGTAGTGTCCCTTTATAACAAGAGACCCTCGATCCCTTAATCACTTTTCTTGAGTAAGAAGAAAGAGAAGAAAAATTCTCTCTTGTAAGAGAAAGATAGTACAATGAAGCACTCAAATAATTCCTTATTGAATTGCAAGTATTTTGACCAAGGATTTTTTAGAAGATAAGACAATTTAATCTTTTGAGAGGATAAGAATTTTTGGTCAGTAAAAACTCTGAAGAATTTTCGTATCCCAAGTCACTTATATATAGGCCTTTGATGGCCATTCAAAAACATTTGAAAATATGTGACTGTTGGGAGTTATATTCGAAAATCCTCACTGGTAATCAATTACAATAATGATGTAATCAATTACACAATTACTTCTGAAGAGTTATGACTCTTCTCATTTGAAATTTGAATATTTAAACACTGGTAATCGATTACCAACTTACTATAATTGATTACACAACATAAAATTTAAATTCAAATTTCTTATGGATGTTTTAAAATGTTCCAAACCTTTGGTAATCGATTACAAGCCATGTGTAATCGATTATATGCTTTCTAAAATATTTAAAACATTTAAAAGCTTTTCAGAAGGCACATTGGCCACTGGTAATCAATTACATCTTCGGATAATCGATTACTAAATAGTAAAACTCTTTAAAAAACATTTTAAATTAAATCCTTTGACCAAACCTTTTGTTGTTTTAACTTGAAATTTTCTTCCTAAGACTCTAGGAATTATCTTGATCATATTTCTTGAATTTCTTGGATATCTTGGATTCTTGTCTTGAATAAAATTTGAGAAGTGCGTTCCTTTGACATCATCAAAACATCAAAATATCTTTGCTTCTACAAATATATTATCTATTATATGTTCTTAAATGAATTTGAAAAACACATAATTAAATACATAATATATGAAATTTGATGCTAATTAATATATTTATTAAATAAATTTTAATTTTCATATTTGGCCCGAATCATTAAATCTCGAGTCTGCCCCTCTCAGTCACTGATCATGCAACCTATTCCCCATGTATACTACCATCTCGTTAACCAAATCACAGACTCAGCTGCTGGCTTAGCACCATCTTCTTTGCATCTGCAAGGCCCCGAAGCCCAACCTCAGCTCTCTATTTTGTTCATTCATCATTTTTTTTTTTTCATTTTGGTTAGTTCATTATTACCTGTTTATTGTCTTCGAATTTTTGTCTTATTTTCTCTTCAATACTTTTATCATCATGTAAACGGGAAGTTCACTGCCACAGTTGTTCATAATGTCTTGTTATATATTCTTGTTTAAAGCTTGCATATTTTGTTTAATAGAGATATGTATTTATAATAATTCTTATAACTATTTATACAACATTATATTATGTGTCTATCCCTTTATTATATTTCAAAATTTTCTCTCTCTTTTCTCTTTCTCTCTTTGTTTGTAAGATTTATTGTACAAATATAATTTCTCTTTTATTTGATATACACTTTCTCTGGTTTTTATTCTACCTTAATTTGGTCATTTTTTTCTTTTTCTTTATATTTGTTAAATTGTTGCTTTCCTTTCATGTGATTATTTCCTTCACATTTCCAGCTAAGTACTCCACGCTATTTATCTTGCCATTTTGTTTCCTTCTTTTTCTATTAATATTCCAATACATTTTGGTATAGGTAATATTGTTTATATATAGTGATTACTTGTACTGGTGCATTGAGAAATCTAAGTAACGTAAGAAACTTTTGAGTATAGATTCTTATTTAATAATAATAATAATAATAATAATAATAATAATAATAATAATAATAATAATAATAATAATAATAATAATAATAATAATACAATCTTAAATGTAAGTTCTCATAATTTAAATTAATTTATAACAATAAAAAATAAATTACTTTCACTGAAAAAATAGAAATAAATTACTGGCGATAACGGAATCTTTATTAGAGAAAGAGTTATTTGGATGTGGCATCTTAATCCTAAAATTTTGGGTACAAGCCGTGATGGTTTGATGTTTTAAATCATCTCTAAAAAATAACATTGTTAAACCCAAATTTAATTGATACAAACATAAAGATGGTAAAATAAAATTCAAAATATCTTAATGAGTTGGCTTATGTGTACACTTCTGTCATTTTTATACTTTAGGATGTACGGGCTGTGATAGTTAAAAAATCTTGAAATTATTAAAAAAAATTAACACAAATATTTTAAAAAAATATGTAACTTTGATTCTTCATTGCATCTATAGATACATAGTAGTAGAGGACCAATTTCGTTGAGCTAAAAAGATAAAAAAAAAATAGTATTAACCCTCATTTTATAATAATAATAATGATAATAATAATAATAATAATAATAATAATTGAGCTTCATAGAAAATAAAACAAATGCACATATATTAAACAAATAAAACAAACATTTGTCGTAGCTATTTTTCAATTATTTTTGGATGAAATAAATATGTTAAAAGTTATAAACAATATGCTTAGTTAATTAAAGGTAACTATCTTAAGACAAACATAACGTGAATCAGAAGGACATTGGAATTGGAATCGGGTTGAATTGTAAAATTCTACTAATTTTAACATTTTCTATACAAAAAAAATTATCCTTCTAATATGTTTTTTCGAGTTTCTTATTCGATATCAAAAGTTGGATAGAAGGAGATGCTTCCTTTATTAAGATAGTAAATAATAAAGTAGAGTATATAACGAAAAATCTTGTGAATATTGTTTCTTAAAATATCCAGAATCTCAATATAGTTGTGAGAATCTGTTTTTGTTTTTTAGTTTAGGAACAAATTGCTTCTGAAGTTGAAAACTTTGTTGACACAAGTACACAAAGTTTTTTTTATATACATTCGACATGGTTATCAACTGTTGTCATAGGCATGCTAATATATGCTAATCGAATATCTATCTATAACTATCTACCTATATCTATATCCGCAAGCTAAATGAAAAGGACTATTTTGTAGAAAATTGGTCAATGATGGCCTTCCATGGATTCACCTATATAAGCCGCATCTAAAGTAGCAAAAATGAGAGCTTGAATACCGCTTGTGAATAATCCAAGGAACATGATAGGTATAGGAATTACTAAAGATACTAAAGAAACAAGAACAACAACTACTACTTCATCAGCTAATATATTTTTGAAAAGTCGAAAACTAAGAGATAAGGGTTTTGTGAAATCTTCTAAGATGTTAATCGGTAAAAGGATTGAGGTTGGTTGGATGTATTTATTAAAATAAGCTAATCATTTTTTTTGAAAGACCTACATAGAAATATGCAATTGATATAAGTAAAGCAAAAGCAACGTCGTAGAAAGTTTTCACTTTCTACAATAGTTCCATAAAAAAGTTTTAGAAAAAAGTATCCTTACAAGACAGTTCTTAACTAAAAATCTTCTTAGAATGATATCTTTCTAAGATATTTCTTAGTTGAAAACCATCTTAAAAAAAATGAACTTTCTAAGATGTTCTTTGAAAAACTGTCTTAAAATATATATATTTTTTAAAATATATATATATATTGAGGAGTCTAAAAATCATCTTAGAACGCAAACATTTTAAAATATGTTTTTTATAATAAAAATTAAAAAAATTGAATCACATGGATACACTAAAATAACAGAATTCAAAAAAGAATTTCAAACATTTATATAATTTTCTACGGTTGCGAAATTTTTTACCATTTTCTACATAATTTATGTAATCTAATACTATACACAAAAATTCTCATGATAAAAATTATTCAAAATTTATGATATTTACAATCAACCATAAAAAGACATGCTGTCTTAAACAAAACAAACGAGTAAATACCAATAAAAATCAAATGCAAGTTTCCTAGATAGGAATCATCAATCATCAATATTAAAGTAATATAGATGATGATATAAACATCTTTGAGATATAAATACATGATAAAAAAAAAAGTCACATGCAACCGCGTGTAAACCAGTCAATATGCAGCACTTTGAAGAATACTTGAACCAATTAACCGAATAAAGGAAGTTTTATCCTGTTCCAAAACAAACTTCAGAGTGGTACCTGAGAACATAGGTTTTTGGGATTTAAATAAAGAACTCATTTTTAAGCATGTGATATGATGCATATGCCACTATTTTCAACATCAGAGAAGGATATTATATTTTTACATTCTAAAGAATTATTTTAATACTACTATGAGAATAATTTATGTATTGTATTTAAATATTTATAATAAATATCTTACTAAGAAAATTGAAAGATATAAACGTGAAACTCACAAAACAAATCAAAATTATATTCTCGTTTGAAACATTATAGAAATAATTGTATTTGAAATGATATATGAATTATATTATTAATAATAATTCAAAGGCTTTATCATAGAACTATTTCGCATATACATATCATAGAACTTTTCAAAGGCTTTATCTAAGCAATATTGGCAAACCAAGAGATATCCTTGATACACGTGACCTTGCATGCTAACCTATATATAATTCTTATTTTTCATATATAATTTTATGAGTTTTGTCTATAAAAATCATGATACGCCAGTCAAAACTTTAAGAAACTAATTTAGTCAAAAACTGCTAGCAACAAATTCAATGTTATTAAGCAAACTTATTAATTAAATTAAAAACATTTAGTAAAATTAATTCTTGAACTACTAACTAATAAATATTAAATAATACATATCCATATATTTTATACATGAACTCTATTAATTGTTGAGCAAAGATCCTATTATTTAAAATACTTTTTTAATCTATAAAAGCTGAGACACAAGCTCTTAAGATGCCACCTAAGCTTTTTGAATTTCTATCCTTTAGCCACATGGAAATTTTACACGTTCTCACTCCCTTATTGAGTGCCTTTCTAATTTTCTTTTTAACAACTCTCAATTAATCTTACCATCACTACTAGACATGTAGCATTTTACGACGCACATTCTAAAACGATTATTTGGGACCGTCTTAGAATGTGACGCGGTGACAAACTTGTAATTAAGATACCTGAAAATTGCTTTTTACAACGTGCATTCTAAGATGATTGTTAATAATCGTAATTGTCTTAGAATGTGCTTGGGTGACAATTTTGTAATTATTGGCAAAATAACAACGACGGGTTTTACAGAAAACCGCCTTCGTTTTAATTCGTTGTAATTACACATTTGCACACAGGAGACACCAGTACCTTTATGCATTTGAAATCATATTCTAGGTCGCGACCCACTCTGCTCCATCGTGAACGTTGTTGTGCTCCTCTGTGACCCTCTCTCTACCTCGTCTAGTCACTCACATTGTGCTCACGTTCGTAGTACCTAGTCGTTTGTGACCTGGCCTCTCTCTACCTCGTCTAGTGACTGACATTGTCTTCAATCCACCTCAATATAGGCAGTGGCGCCACGGTCGTGTCGTTTTAGGTGGTAAGTACCCATGATTGCAGTTGTTATGAATTTTTCGTTTCCCACTCACATTTCAACTTCTAGGGTTCTTGTATAACAAATGTTGTACCTTATTGGATTCGCATTAGATAGTGATTCTGACATGTCCTGTTTTAGGGATTTAAATTATTAGGTGGAAATGTTGTTGAATTGAAGATTTTAATTTTTTGGGATGAGGGTTTGTCATTCTTTTTTGGTTAGATAGAGATTCTGTCATATGTGTGTGTTTATTTTATTTATGTTACCCTCTTATTTCATTGGAAATACTGTTCAATGTTGTGTAATTGGAATCTTTTTGGGCAGGACAATAGGGTACTCAGCACCAGTGAGTGGTTAATACCTTTTGCTCTGGTAGTTGAGGCTTATTCATCCTAGTAACCAACTTCAAATCCCTCCATAAGCTTTATTGTAACTGTAAGCACTCATACATTCTCCTTTTGATGTTACGCATGGAAAAAATTCTTTGGTGTATTTTGATGAGAAAGGAGAAGATGAATTATTTTCTAGATTAATATTATCAAAGTAGGGTCTTATTTGGTTTTATTACGATATTATTTGTTGCTTGTAATTTTTAGATATGTTGTTGTATAATTAGTTGTTAGTTATTTATTCAGTTAGTGCATTTTCTTTAGTATTTGCTATTCCTTAGTTGTGACATTATTTGGCCTATTTGTCTCAATGTCATTTTCAGTCCTTTCTTGGCTTACACCCTTGTCATTGAAAAGGAGACATTTCATGATGAAGAACTAGAGCCTAGAGGTAATAGCTTGATATGGCTATTGTATAATTCGGATTTTTTAAGGTTTTCGAGGGGTTAAGTAGTTGTATATGATGTATGAATATTTGTTTATATTATGTTTGGTATTGTTAGATATAAAATCATTTTTGTGATTTTTCCCAATGGCTTTAACATGTTCGAATAATTGGTTCATCATATAGAATCAGACCCTTTATGACTAAGTGGTTTATCTCAGCAGAAGGTTGTGTGGACCAGTGCATTGTGATGTTTTAGGCCTAGACACTGTATAGCTAGACTCGATGTTTTTGAGTTCCCCTCTGTTGTGGTTAAACCTGAGTCAATTTTGCTTCCTGGAAATGTCTTCTTTATTGTTCCCAATCACACACTCTATAACTTGTTAAAAACCAAAGGCCAAACCAACAACTTACCTTTTATACAAAAGCAGTACTCTCCAAATGATAGGCTAGTTAGCTCCTATGCTTGGGTGAGTTCTAAGTTGCAAACATACAAGCAACACATTAACTGTCTTTTTACAAGAAAAGGAAAAGTAGGGAAATGTAATTGGAAACTATTTAGGATTTATGTGTTTTCATTCAAAAACTTAAGGTTTTGGGATAGTTGTTGCATAGCAACTTAGCAAGTATAATGAGTTTTTGTTGCAGACTAGATAGAGGTTAGAATGTATGTTCAAACCCATGCGTTAGGAAACATTGGAAACATCGAGTGGAGCTATTGTACATACCCTTAATTGTTGATAATATATTTTGATTACATCCATACCAAAGAAGCAAAGGAAAAGGCATCCTTTGGGGATTTTGGAACATTTGGGGTGCTAGCGACCATACTAGGAGCTTTTCCCTGAGCAGGTTAGCCCAGAATCCAAAGTTATATGGGTCATGCTATATAAGCAAAAAAGCTAAACAATATGGTGAACGATTTAACTCCAGAACAATTTTCAAAAGTATGATAAAACCGTAAATAATCGTGTGCTTTTTCTTTAAAAACACTAAACTTAGCATTGTTCTTGCAGCCATAGAATAGACCTGAGCCCGAAAATGGTGTACGCCAAAACTACTCATTCCCTTAAGAAACATCTTTTATACACAATTCAGATCCAATATTCCATATACTGATTCACTTAGTTAAGCATCTAAACCTATGTCTTGAATGATATAGGGTCTTTTTGGTTTGTAATTCTCAGTCCTACCGCAACACTTTGGAGAAGATATTACATATACTGATTCAGTATGAGCATATAAACCTATGTCTTGAATGAATTAATGGTGTATTTGGTTTGTAATTCTCACTCCTACCTCAACACTTTCGGCTTAATTGACAGCATGTTTGCAACCTTGGGTTGTAAAAATGGTGAGAATAATAAGGAAAACAAAATTGTGTAAAGACGAATATTATAGGGCTATGGGAATTCTTTACTCGATGTGAATTTGATCTGTATGGTGGGAATTTTGTAAAGACCAATATTATAGGGCTATGGGCATAATTGACAGCATGGAAGCGACATAATTATTTACTGTTGCTTTTAGTTGAGTTTCAGGGTTCTGGGAATTCTTACCCTATATGATATCAACACATTTGGTAGGGTTTCTGAATAGTCTGTTCCAGGCTTTCATTTTTGGCTCTAGAATTGTAGCTTCATGGGTCGCACAAGTTTGCATAAGCTGGCCTTTAGTATGCCTTCAGAGTTTTTGGGTCAGGCCACAAGGTGTCTTGACACCTTTTGGATATGGGAGTGTTTCAAGTGGGGCATACATAAGCATGGTTGTATCTAAATATAGATTTTTTGTTTGTCATTAGCAAAAGCTGCAATTCGTACATGGTTATTGAAGTAGGAAAACCATTTAGACTGAACTCTACTTTATGATTTTCTCATTGGCAGACAATAATGTTTAATGAATGACTCTCTTCCTAGAACCACATTGTTGGTGTAGAAATGATACAGGATTCCTAGAACCACATGGTTATTTACTAGTAGTAGAAAGGTGGATCTCAAGTTATTCTAGTTACGTATCCCTATACTTTCCTCGCTCGCTGTGAACTCCTAGTCTCCTAAGCATACATATTCAGAAGACAAAGGACCCTATCCAGAGGCTGAGCATCAGCAAAATAGGATTTCCTCTCGTTCTTTATTAGATTCTGGACATGTTGTGCAGACCCAGCAGGGAAGGCAAGCTCCTTCACTTGTCTTTGTATCTGTCTTATGACATTGTCTTTCGAACCTTCAAATTTTCAATCACATTATTTTATCACATTGATTCTGAACTCATACATTATGGACCATAAAAGTACTAATTACTCCCTTTTACTTCGCAATTACACTTCCTCCCTACTCAAAGTAGTTAAACATTATGATCCAAATCAACTTAAGGCCCGGTTTTTTGGAAGAGAGTTATTATAATTGAATAAGGTTGGTCAGAAAAAGAAAAAAAATTGCAAACTGAGTTTTTCGTTGCAATTAACAGAGTTTTGTTGTGTATTTAACGTCTTCTACTAGTAATGTAGCTCTAATAATGTTAGACTAACATATCATGAGCAAGTAACTTGAAGAACTGTTTGAAGTGATGATTGAGCATCTTTAACTAATTTTAATTGAATCCTAAATCTATTTTGGAGAAAGAAAAGATAAAAAAGGCACTATTGCTAAGTACTATTGGTAACTACCTATACAAACATATAGAAATCTATAACAGTGAGAGAGGTTAGTGGAGAATATAGAGATATAATAGTAATAGTGAGTGACAAAGGAGCAAAAAAATGGTAAGCGTGGGCTTAATATACTGCTGGGTGCACCTAACAACACCCTATGAATCCATGTAGGATTTAGCAACCGAGGATTTGAATTTGTCCAGCAAGGACGCCATGCAGGCTGAACCCTACAGGATAGCTAAGAAGCCCAAATACTTAGATGACTATGTGTGGGCTAAAGTTTTCTGTACTTAAAAATTATGGAGTACTTCTTTTACATTATGCAAAGAGTAATTCAGAATGTGAAATTAGCCTTTTCAGAATATAAAGAAAGTACTCCTTGATTTTTATGCGATTAAGGAAGAAACACCCTTAGATACGATATAGTACAAAAGGATGACGGGGAAGTGTTAGATTTTGCTAAGTATTTTTTATGTTATTTCTATTAACTATGTTATAGGCATTGTAGTGCGTGAAGGAACTTTGTTTCCTACAATGTCAACCAATGATTGGGTATTTTTTTATGTAGTGCATGAACGAGAAAAAGGCATGAAAATAAGTAACCATTCCTTGTACTTGTCAATTGGATACTTCTATTGAGACTTGAGAGACACTGACTATGACGATCATAATACTAGTTCCAAAGTAGTTGATGACTATCGACTGCTTTAAGGAAGCTATGTAGAGGCTGAGTTAAAACCAAGTAACTCTTACTATAAACCAGGGTTATCATAGCTTGCAGTTATCTATGTTGAGGTCAAGCTCCACTAGAAATGAATTTTTAATGTTAACATATTACAAGTATTATGAACTTAAGCTACTGATGATTTTTCTTGAGTATAGGATTAAAGTACTATACTTGTCATCACACTGAAGACAAAGAACATGAATCATGAATACAATTTGTAGAGAAAAAAAAAACTCTGTTAACTAAAAAAATTTCAACCAAGTTGAATTTTAATTAAAAGGGAATCATGCATACAGTTTGTAGAAAGAAAGGATTATTTTAACTTGGGGGTTGGGGCAGCATGGGTGTTGAGCGGTTATTGCGGAGTTTGGCAAGTCAATGCAATGTACAAAAAATGCAAACCTTAACTAAATTCGCAACAATCATATCCAAAACTTAGCTGGACCCCTTTTTTTTGTTTGTTTCCCTACTATCTAGTGAAGATATATTTTGGTTGTTGCATTTGAATTGGTCTTGTGTGGAGGTGGCAAGCGCCGCTATCCTTTACCAGCCAGCAACTTGTTATCCTTTTTTCTTGGATTGGATATGACTTTGAAGCAAGTCTGGTTTTTTGTCTTTTTCATTAGTAAACTCTCTTTTGAAGTACTAAACCATTGCCGCATGCTACAAGCCAACAAATAGTGCAATTCTACAACTTAACTCTGCTCCTAGTTAAGAGTTGAGACTTTATGTTGTTAATTACCTGTTCTCCTTTAATTTATTTTAGAATATATGTATTTTTTACCCGAAACAATTATATTTCAACAAAATAATGTTATTATAGACCTTTGATTAAATTAATATAATGTTATACTAGTTAATTCACGCGTTTAGTAATAATCTTTTATTTTCATATGTAATCACAAGTAAAGATATTTTTTATGATATTATATAGATTCAAAATATTCATTTATTTTAGGTACAAGCATGCTATTTTTCTGCTAGTATAAAGAATCCATCTCTCCATCAGTTTGCAGCATTTTCCCCTTTTCTTTGGACAAATTGAACTCATTTTCTATTCTTAGGGGGGATAGGAAAATTATCCATCCCTTTCCCTGTGAATGCACGAGGAGCTAATCTAGAAGAATTAGTTTTAGATGCATATGCCTTGTCTAGAGTATCCACGGGGTCTTCATTGTCTCTTCGATGTCCTTGTGGTTGCTGAGGAATGAAGCAATTATGTACAACTTCAATCCTTCTGTTTTTCTTCTTGCCAATGATATGGCTTCTTTTGGTTTCACTTCTACTCCATTGTCCCTTTTCGGCATGTTGTAAACCTAATCCCGTGGGTACATCTTTGGAATTGGATCTAGTATCGAAAACAGTATTAGTTGTTTTTTCATCTCCCTCTCAGTTCTGAACTCCATTCTCGACCCTCTGAAAACACATGCTTGCATGTCTCCGTACCTCATCCAGAGGAAACCAAATTTTTCTACTAAGACATGTGCTTGTCAAAGTCAAACATCCTTGAATATCCACCTTTCCTGGCAAATTGAGTGTCCCTGCGAAGCTGCAGAGGCATTGCAAGTACCATGGAATACAGATTCTTGCATAGAAATTTGCTCAGTCTTCAGTTCACCATTATCACTTAATAAGTCAGCCATCAATTGATGATCCTGAAAATCATTTTCAACCGTATTGTCCACACTTCCTGCAGGTGCAGCATTATTACAGGCAACTAATTCAAGAGGAGGTCCAGTTGGGTGATCGTCTGTATTGTCCACCTCCATTACTTGGAGACCAAAGCGAGATGCTGCCAAAATTTTGTCAAATTTAACATAACCGTCGTAACTTGTTTGTTTGAATGAAGTAAAAAATTGTCTTCCTGAATGGGGTAAGGTGATAACTTTTTTATGAAAAAAGAGAGGTTGTCATGCATATCGGATAATGTACCTCGTATGACAGTACACCAAAGATGGATCGAAGTTGGATGAAAAGACCTCGCATATGTGACGAGTATGAGAATGGGGTTGAAGATTTCTTGCAATTTGCGAAAGAAAATGCACCAGACATTGGTGGAGTATACTTCTGTCCATCTGTTAAATGTTTGAATGGTCGATGACAATCTTTGGATGACATTAGAACACATCTTATATGTGATGCTATCAGTCCTAGTTATACAAAGTGGATATGGCATGGTGAGTTACCACAAATGTCATCAACCCCTCCGACTGCTCCAGTTGATGAACAAGTCGATGATCGTATAGAAGACATGTTACGCGATCTTGGACAAGAGGGTTTTAGGCAAGCACATGCACCTTATTATGAAAAGTTAGATACTAATTCTAAGAAGCCATTGTATATCGAATGCACAAAGTACACGTGGTTATTGGGGGTGTTAGCTTTGGTGAATTTGAAAGCAAGATTTGGATGGAGTGACAAAAGCTTCAACGAATTACTTTTGTTATTTAAGAATATGCTTCCTATAGATAACACATTACCGAAGAATCATTACGAGGCAAAGAAGATATTATGCCATGTGGCTATGGAATACCAAAAAATACATGCTTGCCCTAATGATTGTATTTTGTATAGACATCAGTTTGCTAAATGAAGAAAGCATTTAATAGGACATCTAAGATTGACAGTGCACTAAAAAATGTAAAAGTCTCACAAGGATACTCTTCAAATATCAAGAGCCTTGTATCTATGACTAATATGAAATTGGTTGGGTTGAAGTCCCATGATTGTCACGTTTTAATGCAACAATTATTGCCAGTAGTCATTCGGGGTATATTGCCTGACAAAGTTAGGATTGCAATAACTCGATTGTGTTTTTTCTTCAATGCGATCTGTAGCAAAGTCATCGCCCCGAAATAGTTGGATGATTTGGAAAATAAGGCTTCCATTATCATTTGTCAGTTGGAGATGTAATTTCCACCAGCATTTTTTGACATTATGATTCACTTAGTTGTTCATCTTGTATGAGAAAAATGGTTGTGCGGGCCCGTATATTTGCGGTGGATGTATCCGGTTGAACGATACATGAAGGTGTTGAAAAGTTATACGAAGAATCAATATCGCCCAGAAGCAAGCATTGTAGAAAGGTACATCGCAGAAGAAGCTATTGAGTTTTGTTCTAAGTACATCGAAAATGATTCACCTGTTGGTCTTCTTGAAAGTCGTCATGAGTCTACACGGCTTGGTAGGGGCACACGAGGATTAAATGTTGTAACCATGGATCGCCAACAGGTCTCACAAGCACATTTACATGTACTAAACAACACAGCTGAGGTTATACCATACATAGATGCTTACAAAGAATATGTCACAGCTTGTCACCCAAACATGGATATGATGTGGGTGTTGCAGGAGCACAATAGGAGTTTCAATAATTGGTTTAGAAAAACAATATTTTCTAGTGACAGTGGTTCTAAGACATTATCATTGTTAGCTGTTGGGCCAAATCTCAATGTCCTCACTTGGAAAGGGTATGATATCAACAATTATTCCTTCTACGCAAAGCCACAGGATGATAAAAGTACCGTGCAAAACAGTGAAGTGACGATTGATGTAACGCCCTCTATCCCTCACATATATGTACTAATAACAAAAGAATAAGAAATCAGAATTAATTAAAAATTTTAAAAACACATTTAAATGCATGCCTTTCAAAAGGGTAAAAGGCTCACATTCACTTTTCTAACATCATAATAAAACTTGTCCAAATAAATAATAAATCATCTTGACTCAAAACACGGTCGTCCAAGAATTCATGCAATTAATATAGAAACCTATACCCTAATGTCACATCCTATCAGAGCATTGTGTTCCCATGTCCTCTAGCATAAGGTTTTTCATAGTCATCCACCTAATAATTTGCTCCCACGAACACAAGGTTCGAGATCATCACAAGATTCAAACACAAATAACACACGTGGAGTGAGTTATCACATTCCTAACTAATAGAGAGAAACAAGACAACATGTAGGTATAAATATCATATAAACAAAATACAACTTACTTAAGCATAGCTCACGTTATTAAACCACTTTGTCACATAGCATCACATCACAACACCACACGTCTCATTCATTTTCACAACATTCACGTACTCAATGATCAAAACACAATATCACTAAATCAATCAATATCGATCAATACACAAGTGTTATGCAACAGATTCACTAAGATTCAATCCTATATGCAATGTGGTACCATGTCAGTGAAAAACCTCGTCGGGCGCCTAGGAGTACATGACAAGACAAACTACACACTAGCAAGTCAAGTCACTCTCACTAGGTAAAATCATAAGGAGACCAGTCAAGGTCACGCTGTTTTGCGAGAATGCTCCAACCATATGGGATCAACATAGGCTTAAAGGAGCACTCAAACCGAGTGTATTTACCCCCAAGGCCTACACTCCGAAGAGTCTGTCAGGGCCTCTCCCTCCTGATTCAGGTCCAACCCATAAAACATTTTACCACACAGACTCTATCTCTGAACTGTACAAAACACACGACTCCTCAATTGTTCTCAAAATAGTTTTATCTCGTTGCACTTGTGATTAAACTCGTTGGGTCCCCCCAGTGGTTCCCATCACAATACTCGTCGCACATTAACTCGTTGCCTTTAAAGGGTCTTAGCATTAACTCGTCGCCCTTGAAGGGTCTTATAGTCGTGTGATTGTACAATTCATAGCTCATATCTCAATGCACACAACATCTCAATGCACACATATATATTACAGGTCAATATATACTCAGTTTATCATATATATTCGGTCTCAATCACAATGGAATGGTATAATCTCAAAGTAGCATGCTATCACATCTCATGAATCACACACACTTTACCTACGAATTATGTAATACACACAACTACTCAATTGTTTTCAAAGTCACTTTAACTCATCACGCTTGTGATTAAACTCGTCGTTTCCCACAGTGGATCTCATCACAATACTCATCGCCCTTAAAGGGTCTTACAATTGTGTGATTGCACAGTTCATAGTTCACAACTCGATACACACATCTCATCTCAATACACATGTATTTCACCATTCATCATAGGTTCAATTTATCACATACTCACAATTTGAATCACCATTTCATAATCTCAACATAACAATTTATACAAAAGGTTTATCACAACATGGGGAGTAACACCCCTCAAATAATTTCACACAATTATATCAAAATCAATTAATCAAAATCATGGGTCAAAACACAAAAACATCAAGAGCACTCAAATTTATCAATCAATTCTTATTAGAACATCAATTGGTACGTAAGACACAACAATATTGTATTTATAATCATAAAGGAAAAATTATAATTCAATAAACATCCCAAAATAAACCTCAATTTAATCCTCTAAGGATCCCTACACATGTTCATTCTAACCCCAATTGCAATAAACTCATCCTTTACCTCTAAGCGGGCTCACGTGTATATTGTGACAGCAATAGCGACATCTCTAGCGGTTTCCTGAGATTCCTCAAGTTTTTCCTCTGACTACTCTGATAGGGTTCCCAAATGTTAGAGAGAAGGAGAGGGGATTGAAGCCTCCATTCCACTGCCTATGTGCGATGAGTATTTCTCCCTCCATAGATATTATTTTACAAATCTCAATGGTGAAGATGTGCAGAAGTGAAACACGAACTACATATCAAAATTTCATGACAATCCAACGGTTAGCAAGTCTGGGATCATGGTTTTACTGAGACAGTTGTGGGTTTCTGCGGGAAAAGAAAAAGCTACGATGCAAAGGGTATTTCTCTCAGCTCAGATTTCACAACGATCCAATGGTGAGAATGTTGAGAAATGAGTTCCGAACCTGGTGCTCAAATTTCAAAACTATCTAACGGTGAATCAATTCGAGATCATCATTTTTCTAAGATAGGTTTGGTGATATGCAGGAAAAAGAGAGGGTTTTGGGAGGAGGAGAAGGGAAAACGAAATTGAGAGGAAGAGGTGGCGTAGAAAGTATCGTCAGTCTAAAAATTGACCTAAGATGTCTCTATTTATAGATAGGGTACTCATAGCCTATTATTTACTCTATTTATTTATTTTTATTATTTTATAAAAAAAGAACTCTATTTTATTTCCTATCAAATGAATAAATCAAATATATTTTTTTTCTTCAAATCATTATTTTAATGCAGTTATTTCTCTTTGTTTATTTAATTATAAAATCTCACCATTTTCTAAAACTTTATTTTTTTTACTAAAAATTCTTTTTAATTTATTTACGGAAAATGGAATGTTACAATTGATGCTTATTCAGACCACTTTAGTAGTGCATTAGATAACCATCCTATTCGAGTGTCCATGCCTTATTATGGAGTCATTAAGGAAATCTGGGAGCTTGATTATGGTGAATTTAGAGTGCCTGTTTTCAAGTGCCAATGGGTTAATGGAAATGCAGGTGTCCGTCAAGACAAAATGGGGTTTACTTTGGTTGACCTTCAAAGGATTGGTTACAAGGACGAGCCTTTCATCATGGCAGCACAAGCAAGACAGGTGTTTTATGTTGAAGATTCGAGTGACTCAAGATGGTCAGTTGTTCTTCAGGGGAAAACAAGTGGTATCCTTCCTGATACTGATGCTTCAACCCTTGATGTTAACGAGATGCCGACGTTCTCCCCACAAATGCCTTTCATAAATGCTGAAAATGAGGAGGATGATGTATATGCAAATCGTATCGATCATGATGAAGGTTTATGGGAAAATATGGCTACTTAAATGCGATATATACCCAAATAATGTTTAACTTGTCCACAGTCATTTTGAATTTACAATTACTTGTCTTTCATTACAATTTGATACTTACATGTTGTTCTAATTAACTTGGCTTACTTTTCTTTTTCTTTTTCTCAGGAGCCATGGCAACACCCCCAAGATCCCCTCCACCTCCAGATTCTCCAAGCGCAATTACAAAAGGGAATACTCGACAAACTACCAGGCTCAAAAGATTGACTGCAGAAGCTTGGATCAACCACGACCAACTATGAACGTCAACCCTATTACTGGTAGAGGATCTGGCCCTCATAAAGAAAAATTTTGTAGTTACCTGGGGGTAGTGGCGTGGGAGAAAATCCCTATTGTGCATTCTACTTGGAAAGTTGTTCTCGAATGTCTAAAAAATCTTATATGGGATGACATTTTGGCAAGTGCACTTAAGTAACCACTTTGCTTTTATTTATCTTTAATTCAGGTGCTAATGTCGTTAATGCAATAAGTGTTTCAAAACTATTTATTTATTTAGGGTAAATTTAACATCCCTAAAGGAACATCTGTGAAGAAGAAGGTCATGTCCACGGTTGCAACCAGATGGAGGCAGTTTAAGTCCTCCCTCACCACTAGATGTGTATATGCTGAGAAAGACGGTGAAGATAACCATGACCCATCTGCTAAGTATGGTTTGGATTGAGAAACATGGGAATAATTTGCAAAGAGTCAACAAACCCCTTGGCAGGTTTGAATTGAATTGTTTTTACACAACATTTTAGTTAGGTAATTTTTGTTAAAGTCATTATTTAGTGGATAGTATTTGTAAATGCCGACAGGGAATACGAAAAAAGCACAAGAAATTCAAAAATTCAATGACTCTCCCCACTTACTATCTCGTGGAGGGTACGATCTTCTTGAAAAAATATTGATGGCCGAGAAAACGAAGACAAGACTGAATCAAGGTGAGTTTACTGGAAGATGGCTATAACAAAGCAATATGGCCAAATGACATCTACAGTAGCTCAAGAAATCTCTTGACAAAATTGTAAGTTCAATTTATGACTTGATTTAAATTAAAATAATCCCTCTTCGAATCACACTTATGATTCCTTTTTGTCTCGTTGTGACATGATGATTTACAAGAACTAACAACACAAGGGAATTTTGTGTCGCATGGTCATCACGACATACTAAACACTGCGCTTGACCGTCCAGAGCATCCTGGTCGTGTTCATGTAGCTGGACATGGTGTCACCATTGGTAATTACTTTGGACAACATTCTAGAGCCTCCAACAGTTCTTCGGCAACGATCACCCCAGATCAATTGGTGGAAATCATAGGAAATCTAAAGCAAGAGTGGAAGAGAGAGGTAGAAGACAAAAACAGACGAACTATGGACATAATGAAAAAGGAGTTGGATGCAATCAAGACTGAGTTATCCCAAATGGCCATGCAACACTTAGCCCCTGTACGAGCGCCTAACCCTGATGTATTATTGGTTGCACGGGTTAGCACCAAAGAAAGTTATGGTGAAGCTGTTGCAAATGTTGTTGTTGAGGACCGTTCTATTGTTGATGTCACTACTATGGGCTTGTACATTGTTTTTGGCCACAATACACAACTGGTGGCCTTGGGAAAGATGTTTGAAGCTGGCGGCATGATACACAATGTTCCTTACGTAGATGATGTGGTCAGGGTCTGTGTTGTTACTATTTACGATGGTGACGCCAGGGTCCCATTTCCCACGTCAGAGATTCAGTATGTCAGGAAGGCTAGTAACACATTCATTGGATGGCCGACACATCTTGTGAAACCTATCTCTGATGTAAGTAAATTCATTTTCCCTCTAGTTCATGTCATTTAAATTGCCATTGGTAATACCTTTTTTTTTATTAAATTTAATAGTTATTTTCTTCAACCATATGGGATTCAAATCATAATGTGCGGAAACTAGTAGGACGTGTTGATGAGTGCAACGCAGGTGTTGCAACAGATCCATTGGGAGAATTGATGAAGATACTGTATGACGTGTACCATAATCCAGTGGAACTCCCGTGGGAGGCGAGCCAATTTGAACTTCCAAATATAGGCGCAAAATTTTTCATCACACATGATGATGTAGCGGAAATAATATCAGGTCACAAGTGTTTAAACATATCTATAATATAGCTGTGGATGATGTAAGTCATTTAATTGCAACCTTTAAGTTTGATTACCTCATAACCAACATTTTCCAATCTAATACATTAACAATAATCATTTGCTTGTCTTCGAAATAGGTTTATGGATGAGTGCGATAGAAGCAGAGGTGATGGGTCACTGCATGGTTTCCTTGAGCCTCAACCTATACACAATGCTAAGGACAGACGTGAACAATGCCAACAATACATTCAAACATGGGTCAAGGAATCACAACAACAATTGTACTTAGGAGCTTACTTGCATCAGTAAGTTAAACTTTTGTATTAAATAAAAAAATTATTTGCTTGAAAAAGTACCTAATTATAATTGTCAACTTCAGGGCACATTGGCAACTATTTGTTCTGTGTCCAAGGGAAAACATGGTTGTTTGGTTTTGTTCTTTGCGGAAGAAGCTTGATATTAACATAAAAGCCGCAATTAATGGGTTTTATTCAAATTTATAAATGATGGTCTTTGGAATTGTTGTTCGATATACAGGGTGAATGTTTGTCATATATATGGTTTTTTGTAATTGTTTTTTACTAGTGCAATGAAGACAATAACCAGTTCTTTCGAAGGTATGTCTGATCAAGCTGCACCTCGGTGGGTTGAACCCAAGGTTAGAAATTATTTAATCAATACCTGTTTTCAATGAACCCCTTTGTAATTTTTTAAGGGTTGACGGTTAAATATATTTTCACTGTTAAATTTAGAGTCATGTTCAAATCGGAGGGTACGAGTGTGGATATTATGTGATGCATTGGATGTGGTGCATAGTTACTGCCGGTTTAAAGGATGAATGGAACAAGGTATATTTACTGCTTCAAATTTCAATCGTTACTTTCATTAATATTTGTTAAGTTACTAATAATGTCATGGATTGTTAATTTTTGTTGTGGTTTTCTGATGGATCAGCGTTAGACGTGGAGCCCTCACAACACTTCGCAAGAAATAGGCAACATACTTTTTAGCTATTAGAAATAGCGGATGCTAAATATGATTTACATTATCTAGGAGTACATTTTTTCTTTAATGACACCCTTTGGTTAAAAAATTTAAACAATTGTTTCATGTCACATTAATGGTTGCAAAGAACCTACTTGATGGTTTCGTGAGCAGACTGTATTTGAAAGGCACAATTAAGGTCTCCATTGTTTATGCTAAAATTATTTCATTTTCTAGTTTTATTTTATTACAAAATATACATTTGAATAGGATCAATGCAATTTTCTAAGGTGTTGTATAGCTTATATGTATGCTTTGCATTTTCAATGATGTTGTATAGCTTATATGTTTGTTTTCGACAGTTGGGCACTTGTTAGACCCTCTCTATCTTCAATTCTGATAAGTCATAACCTGATCATGCGTATCAAGTGCTCCTTGCCTTAGGTGTCTCCTAAGCATGAATGACCGGTATCATCCTTTGATAGTATACATTTTTCATTCTTCTGATAGTGTATCAGGTGCTCTAGCCGGTTTATGAAGTTCTCTTTGAGCGTCTCAACACTCATCCTGGAGGGTTGAGGAGCTTATCCATTCTTCGAGAAGATATCAAATCTATTCTTGCGTAAGTTTATGGCAGATTCTTTACAAATTTATATTGAACAATTTTTCTATGTCTACTTCCTTATGTTACAATGACAGAAGGAGCAAATAAAAGAAATCTTAGTTCCTTGTTTCCTTTTTAAATTTTAGTGAATTTTATGTTAGATAACTCAGATACTGATTGTCTTCAATCGTCTGCACAAGGATTTTTGCTATGAGGACTTTAACATAAAATAAATTTATGAAAGTATGAATTTTAGATACCTACAGTTCATAACATTATTGGGGAAAAGAATGAAAGAAAGATAAGACAAGAAAAAAGGTTCAACCTTCTTTCCTGAAATTTTGAGTATGATAATTCAATCATTCCATTACACAAAGAGGAGAATATTGCATCGCTGAGAGCATTGGATTCTTATTAAATGGAAAATTTTATTACATGGCTTAGTCTTGCTACCTTAGAGCTTCACCAGATTACATGGGATGATCTTGCTTCTTTGCTGGAAAAAATTGTTGGTAATGAAGTATTTTTCTACTTTTTCTTGAATCGTCATTCAATGTAGCTCTAGTCTTCCACTGTATGCATAATCTTTGATATCTTGTGTAGGCTGTGCACCCTATCAGCAACCTTCTAGATCTTAAGAGAAGACTGGGAATTGCTCGTCGTTGTTTTGGATATTTACATCCTGCTATTCCTGGTTAGTAGTTCTTCTAACACTTGGTTACTGAAAGATAATTCTCTACTTTTCACAATTTTATAATTTATATTGGTGCTTTAATCAACACTTAGTTTGATTGGGCATAAATTGCAGTCTGGCTTAGCAGGGATCAACTTGGGAAAATTTCTCATCAAACGGGTTGTAACACAGGTGAAAAGAGAGATGCCACATATTTCTATAAGTATTTTATCAATTACTATATGGAGATTCATGGAATTTGTGAATGCACGACATTTAATTAACATAATTCTATCTTAAGTTTTTCTTTTTAACCTCTATTTCATACTTTTTATTTCTGTGGTTTTGATATGAATGGTATTTTCCACAACAAAATGTGTTGCCTTCTCTTTAATCTTCATATTTGATGGGGAGATTTTCCAAGTATATTAGTACAACCTTATGGTTTCATTCTTTAAATTGCCATGTTTTAAACTTTTCCCCTCCTCTCAAAGATGCAGATTTTTGGAATCATTGTTCTCCAAAGATTGTTATAGAACTAAAGGCACATGGCAATTTGCCAAACAGACTATTCTCTCAAATTGATATATCTTTTTAGGTCATTCTAGAACAATCTAAAAGTAATATGCTTTATCATAGTAATTATTGGACACTCATGTTATGAAAATTTCTTGATAAATGTCATATTTCATAGGATACTGCTATATCTTATGTATTGAATTTTACTTGTGTCCACTCACATCTCACATTGGTGATCAATTTTTGGCTGTAGACCTTTGCAACCCTCAGTCCTATCCCGGGATTCATGTCATGGCTTATATCCAAGTTAGCATCTCAAAGACTGCTTGCTGAGGGAGACAATTTGTCACAACCACAAATGAGTTTACCTAAGTAAAATACATACTGTTATCTTCTTTATATTTTATGTTATAGTATTGTTGGAAATTTTTTGGCAACACCACTAGTTACTTTTATATCGCAATTTCATTATTCCATTCATTCACATTGAGGGAAACTTCAACACTTGATGTGACTCAACTGAATAAAGATGTTGCTTTTACACCAATGATGCTAAGTCTGCAATGAGAAATCCAAAATTTTGTGTTGTTCCTTGAAGTGAAAGATGCTAGACGTAAGTGGCCTAAAGTATGATAGAGAAGTTGAAATGAACTTCCATTATAGCATAGGATAAATTTGATTTATGGGTATGATCTGAAACCATTGGTGTGCTTTTTATTCAAAAGTCAGAAAACATGGTTTTCAACTTTTCATCACCACTTGGTATTTTGATGAAAACCTAACAACACTCTCCACTTGACTCTTCTGGTCCACAGATTCTGAATCTCTTTTGCTGTTTAGATCACAAAAGTAAGATTGAAAGTAGTAAAAAAAAAGAGTGCATATAAAAGTCCATGGTGAGTATGACTGCTACTGATTCCTCAATTATTTGGATGGTTTGAAAAGCATTGTACATAATAGGTTACCTTCCCAAAAACCTTTCAAAGTTATGTAATAATTATCTCATAATCGCACCTCATGAAGCTTCAAAGAAGCTACGTAAGCTAGCTTTGGCATCTTTTCCACTTTTTCCTCGAAGCCTATAATTATATTCAACCCAATCTGCACTGGACCAAGGGTTCAAAGACATTTTCCTGATCTTTTGTTGTTCCTAGAAAGCAGGTAGTGTAATTTGTTTTACACAAGCTAGTTAGGTAAGACATGCCTTACCAAAAGTTTGAGTCTAATTTTACATCATTGAGTTACTCTACTTACACCGACAAACTGACAAAACAAAAGCCATACAGGCGCATGTTCATTAGCAAAATTTAGATTAGTTTAAACCATTTCAGCAACTTATCATGTGCTTCTCTTTCATGCAATTAGCTTTAGTAGATTTGGCTAATCACATCACATGCAGGGAAAATTTATGTAGTTCCCCAACATATATCTATTAACTTTTGATTTCAAGTAGATCCAACATAGTTTGTCTTTAGTTTTATTAGCTTAAGCCTTTCTATGGGATTAACATGCAGTAATCTTCATGAGCTTGCATTGAATTGATACTTTGATAAAGATGGATGGGAAAAACTCTCTACAAATAACTAGAAGTGGTACTGGTGCTTATGATGATGATGGACATGCCAAAAGGACTGGTAAAGTTCTCTAGGACCATAAAATATCCATTTTGATGCATATTTGCATTTGAATCCAGAATTTTAGTCCTTCCATGAATTCTGCCAGGGAATTTGCAGAGTGTTATAGCTCATATCATTACTGTTGTTATTGGTTATGGTGTTCTCTCCCTTGCATGGAGCACTTCTTAGTTAGGATGGATTGGAAGGCCAGTTGCATTGCTTTGTTGTGCAATTGTTACCTATATTTCTTCATTCCTCCTGCCTGATTGCTACAGAACTCCTGATCCTGTCACTGGGAAAAGAAACTACTTTTACATGGATGTTGTTAGAGTTTATCTTGGTAGTAACACGTTGAATTCTTTCTCATGTTCTTCTACAATCATTTTAGCTAAACATAGATATACTTTAAATGAACTACAATAATAATAATTGTAATGTCTAATTATATTTATTGTTAGTTCAGGTTATAAAAGGACATGTGTAGTTGGCTTCCTTCAATTTTTGACTTTGTATAGTACTAGTGTTGATTATGTACTAACCACAGCAACTAGTCTGAGGTACTTTCCTCATGAAATGAGAATACCACCTTAGCCTTTTCTTTTTCTTTTTATGTGAAAATAGAGAGACTGGCTTATTGATTTATTTTGGTTGTTGTTGGGGCCATATAAACTAATGAAGCATGCTTATTCATTTTACAGTGTAATTCTGAGATCAAATTGTTATCACAAGAAAGGGCATGAAGCTCCTTGTAAATATGGTGGCAATCTGTATATGGCACTATTTGGACTTGTTCATATTGTAATGTCATTCATACCGAATCTCCATAACATGGCATGGGTTTCAGTTGTTGTGGCACTTATGTCCTTTACATACTTATTCGTTAGACTAGGACCTGGCATAGCAATAGTCATAAGTAAGGCTCATCTTCAATCAATTGTTTTCAATTTAATATCCATATCATGCTACTACTACATTGGTTCTTAGGACTTTGGTTGCACTTGCAAAAAATGGAAGAATTATGGGAAGCTTGACAGGAATACCAACTGATAAAATTGCTGACAAACTTTGGTTAGTCTTCCAAGCACTTGGTGACATTGCCTTTGCTTATCCATACTCCATTCTCCTTCTTCAAATCCAGGTACCTTAGCATTTCATGCATTTCCAAATTGGGTGGGTAGAGGGTGACATAAGACAAACAGAAAAGAATTTATAGCTAAAACAAGGTACTGAATTTTGTTGAACAAAGGACACTATAGAGTCTCCTCCACGAAAATCAAACCATGAAAAAGGCCTCCATGATTGCAATCTTCATTAGAACATTCTTCTACCTGTGTTGTAGATGCTTTGGATATGCATCTTTTGGAAATGATACACTAGGAAACCTCTTGACAGGGTTTGGCTTTTTTGAGCCTTTCTGGCTCATTGACCTTGCTAATGCTTTCATCATTCTTCACTTGGTGGGAGGATATCAGGTACTACTAATGTTACATATCAAAAGTAACTTCAAAAGTAATTTTATGCATTATGCATAGTTTTAAGTTTAGAAATGCATGATTCAAGACTCAGATTGCATGATTAAATATGGTATGCTTCGACAAGTTCACAATTTGCATCGTGCTATGAATCACAATTCACAAATGACTTTGAATCATGTGATGCATACGTGAACTGATACGATTCCATTATGATTGATATGAACTGCAACATTCAGTGATTCAGTTTTTTCCTCTTTTTTTCTTTTCTTTTCCATTTTTATCAAAGAAATTGAAAACTTATATTAACTTAAATTGTTAATTGAAAACAAACTGAAGGAGTCCAACTAAATGTACCCTATGCACTATCACTCACTCTAAGCACTGTTGTTTCATTGCTTTGTAGAGTTTTTCTTTAAGAACGCTTTACACAATCATCGCTCACATCATATACTTCTTATTTGGCTATATCGTTGCTTTGTTTTTTGTTCTTCTGAAACAGAATCTTGCTGGTATTTTACTTTATAACTTGCTAGCAGATGAGTCATCCTTAGGTTCAACTCTACTAACCATATAAAAGTTTTGATTTCAACCTTTTTTTATCTGTGTGAATGGATCATGCATGTTCATTGCCACACTTTTAAATCTGTAATAAATAATAACATGGGAAAGATATATATATATATATATATATATATATATATATATATATATATATATATATATTTATAATTCACTGATGCAAACTACCATTTGTTTTATTTGCAGGATGCTTGGATACTTTACAATTGGGTAAATTGTGTGTTGTTAAAAGATCATTTATTTCATTTGCGTGTTCAAATTTAGGAGTAAAATCATGTGCTCCTGTGCTGTATAGTGTTTCAATCATTAATCCATTCCATTTTAGCTAAAGCACATGCATGAAGCTTCAAACTCAGCTGTTGTTACCAAAACTTATTACATACATGCATGAAGCTTAGAAATTATATTGTATTGTAATGGTCCTATATATATTCATTTTTTCGTACTTGACATTAGTCTCATTTATTATGTAAATTTCTGTGATATGAAATTAAATGATTCTATTCAATTGTAAGTAGACTTCATAATTGTTGAAAATGATGATGATACCTTTGGTTTCCATCAATGTATAGTGTCTTGCTTAAAGCTACTAAAGCACAAAAAAAAAAACCAATAAATAAATAAATAAAAGAGCACAAAAAAAAACCAAAAAAAAAATAATAACGTTCTACGATGGTTATGCAAGTAACCGTCTTAGAATGTTAGAGATACTAAGGCGGTTTTAAGGATAACCGTCATAGAAGCCACGACATTCTAAGACGGGTATTCTAATAACCGTCTTTGTATGCCTAACATTTTAAGATGGTTTTTGCATAACTGTCTTAGAAAGCCAACTACAACAATGACATTCTAAGACGGTTATTGGAATAACCGTCTTAGTATCCCTAACATTCTAAGACAGTTATCGAAATAATCGTCTTAGAAAGTCAATTATGGTACCTACATTCTAAGACGGTTATTGGAATAACCGTCTTAGAAAGTCGACTCTACTAAGACGGGTTAGGACCAAAAACCGCCTTCAAAGATGAAACATTCTAAGACGGTTATTCCAATAACCGTCTTAGTATAGTTGGTTTTCTAAGATGGGTTCGAAACTGTCGTTATATAGGTTGTGCCATTTTACGACACCCATTTTTACGACGAGTCAAAACCGTCGTAAAATGTCCTATATGACCGACTTAGAAAACCGCATTCTTAGTAATGCATAAATTTTAACTAATAACTTTAAAAATTGGAGATAAAAACAAGCATGACAATCAATCACTAGAATAAAAACAAAGAATTTGAACTAGGATCTATAGAATGGGTAGTATAAAGAAAAAACTGATCAACATCGTGTGTACTATCTATTATCACTAGTAAAATTTGTAAGGAAAAAAAATAACATGAAACAAAGAAGACATTTACCGCAACATAGCCTCTTCAAATATTACACTACTTGCATATTTAGTGGCTGGAATCCATAACCTTTGATTCATCTGCAGTTATCATGATATTAGTAAATATCTATACCATGATACGTGTTACTAGTAATAATCACTTTACTTGTATAATAGTAATAATCACTTTACTTATATTCTAGTAATTACTTTTACTTTCATCCCGTCACGTGTTACTTGTTGAGTTCAACAATTAATGCCTTGGGTTTAAAGGCAATATGCCTCTGCTTCTAATTGGTTTTACTTTAGAAGCAAACACTTTGTATTCATACCCAAAAGGTAAATTTAGTTATGTCTTTCATATCATTATCCTCTGTATTAATTTCCTAGTTTCTAAGATAGATCTTATACTTGTCTCATATTTGTTTTTTTTGGAAGAATCCAAATGATATTTGATAGCAGTAGCAACACAAAAATGCAAGACAACACCACGGGCCTTATAACAGAAGCTAGCAATAATAATAACAGGCCAAGAAGAAACATAAGGAAGCCCAATTACCTTCAAGAGTATGTCTGAGGTTCCAAAGTCAGGTTCATCAATTAGTAGCAATGAGCCATTAGCCTTGAGCAGTTAGAAGCAATTCCACTAAGTTGTTAATTCCACTAGGCTATTAGCAAATTCTATTATAATAGATTGCATTTTGTTAGAATAAATTAGTATAAGTATGTAAAGAGGTGGAATGAATGAATTAAGCAGAAACTTATCTCTATTAGTTTTCCTTTCCCCTTTAATCTTTTACTCCAGTCCTCTATCGACTGGTCCGACCTGCCTCTATGCCTTCACCATGCCGGAGCACCATACCCGCCAAGTTACTTCTGATAAGCTCAAGGAAGCCGTCAATCACCTTACACAAGGCCAAGCTTCTTTGAACCAAAATCACAATAACCTTAACACCAAAATGGACTCCCTCAATGCCAAAATCAATTTGATTTTGGATCGCCTCGCCACCATCACTGTCACACCACCGTCACCCTCATCTTCCCCGCATCCACCTCCATCTCCAGCTCATCGTCCACATATGAAGCTGGATGTGCCACGCTTCAACGGCCATGACCCTCTCGGCTGGATATTTAAAATATCCCAGTTCTTTGATTATCAAGGAATTCCCAATCACGAACACCTCACCGTGGCCACTTTCTACATGGATGGGCCATCCTTGCCGTGGTATCAGTGGATGTCACGAAATGACTACTTTCTGTCTTGGTCGACCATGCTTCAGGCTCTAGAGTCGAGGTTCGCACCTTCCTTCTATGAAGACCCACAAGGTGCTCTATTCGAGCTCCAACAGACGGGTACAGTTACGGAGTACCTTTTGGAGTTTGAACACCTGGCGAATTGAACCTTTGACCTTGCTCCCTCTTGTTTGTTGAGCTGTTTTGTCTTCGGGCTCATCCTAGAACTTTGCCGTGAGGTTAAGGCGCTCCACCCTATGTCTCTACCTCAGGCGACCGAGCTCGCCTAGCTCCAGAAGGATAAGTTGTTGGATCGTCGTCGTGGCCACCGCAACTTCTCGAACCCTCCTCCATCAACTCCGGCTAAACCTTCACCCACTTTCTACAGCCCTACTCCTAAGATTCCCATCAAGCGACTCACGGCGGAAGAGTTCTCGGTCCATCGCGACCAAGGCCTATGCTACCACTACGATGACAAATGGTCCCCAGGCAACCATTGCAAGCTTCGCCTCCATTTGTTTATCACGGACGAGCACCTCGAATTCTCCTCGGAACCCATGGTTCACCTCCGGCTCTGCTATCGGACCCCGCGATGGTTCCCCAAATCAACTTGAACGCCATGGAAGGGACTCTTGCTCCTCAAACCTTTCGTCTCTTGGGCTCTTTGCCCAATCACCAGGTTGTCATCTTGATCGACGGCGGCAGCACCCACAACTTCATCCAATCACGCATGGCAAAATTTCTTGCCCTACCCTCGGTCCCATCCACTTCCCTTCGTGTAATGGTAGGTAACGGGCAAACCCTAGATTGTGACACCTTATCCCTCCATGACCCGATTTCGATTTAGGGTCAATGCTTTAACCTTGATTTATTCCACCTCCCTATATGTGGTGTGGATATTGTGTTGGACGTACAGTGGCTAAAATTATTGGGCCAAATCACTACAAATTACCAAGCCTTGACCATGACTTTTGTACACTTGGGCCATCATATCACCCTCAGTGTTGATGCTCCCCCGAGCCCATTATCTGCTTCAGCCTACCAATTTAAGAGACTTGTCCAAACACAGAGCATTTCCACCCTATTTCACATCACCACCGTGCCAGCCCACCATTCACCATCCCCACACCCCACATCTACCAGCCTTACCCTGTCTGCGATCACCTCTGTCCTATCCTAGTATCACAACATTTTCACCGAACCAACTCACTTGCCTCCATCTCGTAATATACAGCACCACATTCAACTTTTACCTCACACACCTCCAATTAACGTTAAACCATACCGCTACCCTCATTTTCAAAAAGCTGAAATCGAAAAGCAAATTGCCACTATGCTCACTGCCGGACTTATTCAACGAAGCCACAGTCCATTCTCTTCACCAATCCTCCTGGTTAAAAGGAAAGATGGGACCTGGCATTGCTGTTTCGATTACCGGGCGTTGAATGTCGTGACCGTTAAGGATCATGTTTCAATGCCCACCATTGATGAGCTACTTGATGACTTGGGTTAAGCTTCTTGGTTCTCTAAGCTAGACCTGCACCAAGGATTCCATCAGATACGCATGGCTGAGGCCGACATCCCTAAAACTGCTTTCCGAATGCACCAAGGGCATTACGAATTAAAGGTAATGTCGTTCGGACTATGCAACGCCCCTTCGACCTTCCAGGCAGCCATGAATGACGCTCTCCGGCCATTCCTGAGGAAATTCGTGGCAGTGTTCTTTGACAACATTCTTGTTTATAGCGCCAATTTGGACTCTCATGTCCTTCACCTGAAGTCCATTTTATCCATATTGTCAGAGCGTAACTTCCTTCTCCGAAAATCTAAGTGCCTTTTAGCTCAACAGAGGCTCAATTATCTAGGCCATGTCATTTCAAGCCAAGGCGTGGCACCTGATCCTGACAAAGTGGACGCCATGTTGGCATGGCCAACTCCGATTTCCCCCACTGCATTGTGTGGCTTTTTGGGGTTAACAGGCTTCTACTGGAAGTTTATTAAGGGGTACACCACCATTGTTGCACCTCTTACTTCGCTTTTACGAAAGGACCAATTCTCCTGGTCATCCACGACGACCCAAGCATTCCACCAGCTTAAACAGGTGATGACTCAGGCCCCTGTTTTGGTTACTCCTAACTTCTCTTTACCTTTTACAATTGAAACAGACGCGTCTAGTTCAGCCATGGGTGTGGTGCTAACCCAACAGGGTCACCCAATTGCATATTATAGCTGGGTTTTATGCCCCCGATTGCAACGTACGTCTGCTTATGTCCGAGAGTTGCACGCAATCACTTCTGCTGTTAGGAAATGGCGCCATTATTTACTTGGGACCTCTTTCACCATCCTCACATACCACAAGAGCCTCAAGGATCTCATGTCCCAGGAAATACAGACCCTTGAACAACAAACTTGTCTAAGCTCTTGGGCTATGACTATACTATCAAGTATAAGCCCGGCTCCGCCAATGTAGTGGCTGACATGTTGTCCCGCCTTGTTCCATCAGAGGCTGAATGCTTCTTGTTGACTTTGCCTCATTGAACCTTTTTGGACCAGCTCAGGGACTCCTTGTTACAGGACCCTCAATATGTTCAATTACTTCAGGATATTGAATCCCATCCCAAAGCCCACTCTGATATCACCATTAATAATAAGCTTCTCCCTTGCCACGGTCGTATCTGGCTTCCTTTTCCTACACCTTTCACCGCGATCCTTTTAGAGGAGTTCCATGCTTCCCCTCTTGGCGGCCACACTGGGGTGCCAAAGACTCTTCACCGTATGCGCCAGAATTTCGACTGACCCCGTATACAAACCAAATATGAGGCAAAGAAACCTGCAGGGCTCCTTCAGCCTCTTCCCATACCTTCACAATTCTGGGAAGATTTGTCTCTCGACTTCATCACCAGCTTGCCCTCATCTCAAGGTTTCACCATCATAATGGTGGTCGTGGACCGTTTTTCCAAGGGGGCTCACTTCGGTGCTCTCCCTACACACCATACGGCATACAAAGTTGCTCTTTTATTCCTCGATTTGGTCTGTAAGCTTCATGGGTTTCCAAAAAGCTTGGTCTCTAATAGAGACCCCATCTTCATCAGTGGCTTTTGGCGCGAGCTTTTTCGTCTGAGTGGTACTAAACTCTGGATGAGTACGACTTACCATCCACAGTCCAACGGCCAAACAGAAGTTCTTAACCGCATCTTGGAACAATAATTGCGTGCCTATGTGCATCATCAGCCGTCTCAATGGATTTGTTTCCTTTCTCTCACTGAATGGTCATATAATACAACCATACATTCCGGCACCGACATCTCCCCTTTTGAAGTTGTTTATGGCAAACCTCCCTCAACACTCGTTAAGCACTTATAAGGGGAATCTCCCATTGATGTTGTGGATAGCTTACTGAGTACCAGGGCCGCAATTCACACGACCCTGCAACGCCGCCTGCACAAGGCCTAGGAGGCTATGAAAACTATGGCAAACAAGCATCGCCGCGATGCTCACCTTGCAATTGGAGATTGGGTGTATGTCCGCCTTCACCTTTATCATCAGACCTCCAAGAGTGTTAACGAGAAATTGATGAACTGGTGGGCTAGTCTTTGCACCACCCAAAAGGCTTAGAAACTCCTCTTGAGGTAACAAATCAAGTCCTAGTAATGAAAGATGGAAACAAATGAATTAAATGGTAATAACCAAAAAATAAATAAACCCATAACTGTTATTGAGTTACCATGATTTATAATCAGAGTAGACAAAGAGTTAAACTTCTCCTGAAATGTGTTGAGCTACCTGGTGAAGCTCATTTTTCCTATACAAAGGTTAAAGAACTAAATCATAGAAATAAAAGGCAGACAGAACATCCATTGTAAAGCATGACCACATCAATTTCATTTGCATTAGTTTTGAAGAGATAAAGATTTTACGTGTTGCAAGAATAAAAGGAGAACAAACCTTGTGTAGAAGCATTTGAAACTCTGTTACTCATTTCTAAACCATCACGAGAAGTAGGAAAAGTGAGGTTGTGCATGTTCTGAAACACCAACCACCATAAGAAGTTTTAATATTAATCGCAAATAGAAACTAAGAAGCAAATAAAAAATAAAGGTAACAAAGAAACAGGCGAGGCTAACTTGATATTAATGTTTAGTATTAATTATTTGTTTGTGACAGACAATGACTTACACCTTTCCCTATAGGGAAGATGCCAAATATACCAAAACAAATGTTTCCATCTTTAGATGCACAACATAGGATGTTGAATCGTTGGTGAGAAGAATTTGATAGCTCCTAAAATGAATCTTCACTATCATCCATAAAGCCATTATCCCCAGATACCAATCCAGGCATTTGAGGAACTCTTGGAGCATAAGGAAAGAAATGAAAGGTTATATCTTTATATTTGGAAGTGTGACCATAGTCATCTTACAATAAAATTTAGGGAGAAGATACTAAAATAGAAGTAGAAAAGAAAAATAAAGTAGATTCATCCAGTCAAGACACACATATTCATAATATATAAAAGCCTTCACTGTGTAGTCAAGCCACGCAAATTTATTCATAGGTCCTCTCATTTTTTTCTCCCTCTCAACACCATCAATTTAAGAATAATTGATATGGAACGGTACTTATGTATATTTTATGTTCAAGATATAATGTGTGAGAGTTCTAGTTTGGAACAAACTTTTAATGATCAAGCAGAAATATGAGAAACAATAAACCAAAAGAATGCAATTAGTGTTTAAAATTTTGGCATAATTTATCTCTTGCTTTTTTTTAATTTAATTCCACCATACATTTTACACATTCTTCCAACCCAATCCTTAACTCTAATACCAACTTAAACATAACTGCATACTATTTTCCATTTAGAGCATGTAAGAATTGAATCTACGAATTAGAAAATGATATCCATAGTTTAACAATGGCTAAGCATCATATCTCACATAGATTTGCTAAATAAAGGTACATAGAGAAATTATATATTAGTAGATAATAAGTATCTTCAAAACATTCCATTGGATCAAAATCTATCAATCAAACTAAATATCAAGAGTAGCCATCAGACAAAAAGAAGCATATTGTAATTAGATGACTTCTCCTCCCAGTTGAGACATATAATGGCAGCTCAATGTCATTTTAAGCTTCTTATAAGTTTTCCATTCTTTCGTATAGAAAATATCAAGAATTAGTTATGTCAGGAAAAAAATTAAAAAGAAAAATAAACCAAAAACTCTATCCACACACAAACAGAGACATATAAGCACCACTGAAAAATGAACATATCCACTTGGGGCCCCTGTTTGCTTTATCTTCAAAATCCTCTCATTGGAAACATACCCCAATTACATTCATCATATGTATAAAAAAAATATAAGAGTTTAATTCAGCGCCATGGAGAGAACGAGGAAGAGGCAGCCCATGATGAAGCCAATGGCGGAGCCCACCACGCCGAGCCTTAGGGCCCTGAGGTTGATGTGGGCTCGGAAGGCCTTGTCAACGTCCTTGCTGTTGAGCAGATTCAGGGCTAGCTTCATCCCCTGCGCCACCAGTGACGATAAAAGGAAGAAGCTAAACAACACTACTACGAAGACAAGGAGCTTCTTCGCTACGTCGATATTGGCGTCGCAAGAAGAGTGATTCTCAAGGCCGTGTTGGCCCAGGGTAGTTAGGGAGAGGGCCACCAAGATGATGATCGTGAAGAGGGAGTTCACATTCACTAGAGGGGGGAGTCGAAGAGAGAGAAGCACGAGATAGTGGGGGAGAAACGAAATATTTAAAAGAGTGAAAAATATTCCTAAAAACCATCTTAAATGACAATCTTTTAAGGTGGTTTTCACGACGTCATTGTGGAAGGGTAGTTTCTAAAACCCCATATTTACAAAATTGTCACCGTCTTACATACTAAGACAGTTCTTGAGGAACCGTCGTCGTTTTGCTGTTGTAGAAAACACTTTTTCTAGTAGTGTGAAAAATCCTTTTTAAGATTAGAGAGTATTGAAAAGTCTAGTTCAAGAGATTTTTTCAAATAAATAATGAGAAAACAAACATAAAAAGCATAGACAAAAGAAAAACAACACAAAATATTCATATTGACGATGGAGGCTCCCTTGATGGCACTACTTCAGAAATCAAAAGTCACCCCCCTCTAGACAGTCTTGAGCGCTAAGTGGCATGGCATGGGGCACCTGGATTCTTGTAAGAAAGCCTTATTTTTGGGTGTTGCTAGGTGCACTAGCCATATTTGTTGTGCACCCAACAATAAATGGGTATTCCAAAAATACCCCTGGCTAGTTTCTTCTTCCTTTTACCTTTAAACAATAACATTTTTAATGCATTCATTTGTTCATTGTGTTGGTTTGTTCCATTTTTTCATCTTCGTGAGAGGAGAGGTGCATTGTGGTCGCTTTAGTCGAGATAATAGTGTTACGAAGGTACATCAGCAAGTGGTGGTTGTGGCGGTGATTGGTGGGTTGTTACCAGAGGTACATCACATATTTTTTTATTTGTTTTTTGCATATAAGTTTTAGAGATTAAAGAATATATAAGTTATATAATATTTATGGATTAATAGATCTGTAAGTATTATATAACTTACGGATTGTAAATCCGTATGAGTTATACGGATTGAATAATTTGTATAACTCGTATGGATTGGTTAATTCGTATGCGTTATACTGATTTATAGCATTTTTTTAAATTTAAAATTAAAAGAAATATTTATTGTTTATTAATTTTTTTTAAATTATAAATATATTCAAATGATTGTTATAAAAATTAACGTGTAAAAAAATTATTTATTTATTTGTTTATTTGAAATGTAATTAGTATTATTATTCTACATATTTTTAAATAAGTGTAGTTTGATAATTAATTTCTAAGTATTTGTTTTTATATTTTGGAAATGGTATTAATTGTAATTACACTTATAATTTATTTGAGTCGTTGTGGTCTAAAATTGATTGTTTTTTGTTTAATTTGATTATTTATTTTATTATTTTGGAAATGGTATTTGTTATAATTTGATGAATTAGAATTAAGTTTAATAATATAATTTATTTTAGTACATATGGTTAGGTTATAATTTTTTATGTATTATATGGTTATGAATTTTAAGTAGAAAAAGTTGATGTTATTGGTTTTTAATATATAGGGTTATCAATTTTAATGTTTTATATTGTTAAATGCAATAAAAAAATACCTAGGGTTATGTGTGATAGTATATGTATGGCGTGGTTAGGGGTCGTTTGTTTGTGATTAAAATTTTTGAATGTCTTGTTAAGATGGACGAAGATCACTGGATGTATGACACTATAATGTTTGAAAAAGTTGATATGAATGAACAAAATGATGATCAAGATGGTGTGAAATCAAAACATGTTGATTGTTCTGATGCGTTCAAAACTTCTCATGTATTAATATGATTTTTTGTTGTTAAAGTAAGTTATTAAATGTTTGTTGAAGAGTAAAGATGTTTGGATTGCATTGTAGGTATTTGTTACTCGTGATGATGTTTTGAATTGGGCTCGAGTTGTTGTTTATGAAATTGGTTTTGTGGCAATCGTTATGAGGTCAGACACAAACACTGGTGTAAGAGGAAAGACTTTATTTGTCTTAATTAGTTGTGAAATGAGTGGTCAGTATAGGTTCAGGAAGAAAGATTTTCTAAGAAGAGATACTAGCAGTAGGAAATGTGGGTGTCCCTTTAAGCTGCGTGAGAAACCCATGGCTGGAGGCCAAGGATGGATGGTGAAGTTAATGTGTGGGAGTCACAATCATGAAATGGCAAAGTCATTAGTTGGACATCCATATGTCGGTCGATTGACAAAGGATGAAAAGATAATTATTGTTGATATGACAAAGTCAATGGTGGAACCAAGAAATATTCTGCTAACGCTGAAGGAGCACAATGTCAATAGTTATACAACAATCAAACAAATATACAATGCAAGAAGTGCATATCGTTCTTCCATAAGAGGTAGTGATACTGAAATGCAACAACTAATGAAAATTCTTCAATGGGATCAATATATTCATTGGCATAGATTAAAGGATGAAGATGGTGTACATGATATCTTTTGGTGTCATCTTGATGTATTGAAGTTATGCAATGCCTGAAATTTGGTATTTTTGATAGATAGTACCTACAAAACAAACAGGTACAGGCTCCCGTTACTTGACTTTGTTGGTATGACACCAACAGGGATGACATTCTCTATTGGTTTTCCCTATTTGGAGGGAGAACGTCTAAATAATGTGGTATGGGCTCTAAAAAGGTTTCGAGGTCTTTTTCTCAGACGTGATGCCCTCCCTAGAGTTATTGTTACTAACAGAGATTTAGCATTGATGAATGCAGTGAAAATTGTATTCCTTGAGTGTACTAACTTGTTGTGTAGGTTTCACATTACAAGAATGCCAAGGCAAAATGTAAATCCCTGGTTGGTCAAAAAATTGCATGGGATTATGTGGTGGATGCTTCGGGGAAATTGGTTGATTGTCCTTCTGAGGATCAGTTTGATGATTGCCTTAAAAAGTTTGAAATTTCTTGTTCACCATGGCCAATGTTTGTTGACTATGTCAACCAAACATGGATAATTCCCCACAAAGAAAAATTTGTTAAAGCCTAGACGAATAAGGTGATGCACTTAGAAAACACAACAACAAACAAGTGTGAAAATTGTCATTTTTTATTAGGGTTTAGGACTTAATGGATAAAAATACTTGTATTTGTTTATTGTTTTTTTTCTATTTCATATGCAAGGTTGAATCTGCTCATTGGGCTTTAAAAAGACTACTACAAAATAGCCTGAGAAACCTATGTAGTGTTTAGGAAGCCATGAACAACATGATGACACTACAACACACTGAAATTAAGGCATCTTCTAAGACAAGTACACATGTGGTTGGACATGTTTCTAAAGTTACCTTATACAAGGGACTACTTGACATGGTACCAAGGTATGCTTTAAATCAGATTGCTACTGAGTTTGAGTGTGTATATTATGCTGGCAAAAACCCTTCTCGTTGTGGATGTGTCATGAGAACTACTCATGATCTTCCATGTGCATGTGAGCTATCTAGATATGTTATTGGTACCATACCACTTGAGACAATCCATATGTTTTGGTGGAGGCTAAGTTTTTCATACCAAGGGTTATCTGAGCCTTAGGTTAGCATAACAGAAGAGATGGAAACTATATCCAAGTGGTTTCAAGAACTCGATGTTTGTGGCAAAGTTACTCTAAAAAGTAAACTCTATGTGTCCTCCTCTAGAAAAGGTCAACACCAAAGGTGCTCAGAAGAAACCGATGACCAAACATCAAAGATTAACAAAGCATGATCTGTCTTACTAGGAGTATGTTGATGTTTTACATTCTGTGCAAAATAGTAATTCTTTAGTGAAACGTAGTGCATCATCATCTGATCAAGTAATTCCAAGGACTATGCCGATGTTGGATCAATTTCATTTGTGCATTCATGATTCCATTGAAAACATTGTCGATGTCAAAGCTGGCGATAAATATGGATATCGTGCAATTGTTGCCTTATTAGGTATGTGTGAAGATTCATGGTCTTTGGTGCACAACCATTTGCTTAAAGAACTTTCCAAATGGTCTGATGAGTATATCAACCTCCTTGGTGGCATAGACAGATTTGAGGAATTAAAGAGGTCCCTACTTGTTGATGGATTATCCATGGAATGTAATTTATGTTTTTTTTAGTTAAAATTTAGTTTAACTAAATGTAATCATAACTGTAACATGCAAGTTGCCATGGATAAGTGGATGAATATAATCGACATAGAATACGTCATTGCATCAAGGTATAATGTCATCCTTGTATCTTTGTCTCTCTAACAAAGCATGACGTTTTTCTCTCTTAGAAGTCAACCACCAACAGATTCTTTTATGCATCACGTAATATGTATTAGTCATGTGTATGGCAATCATTTTGTTCAAGTAAATGCATCATAATCCTGCTTTTTAATATATGAAATTAATTGTGTTATAATAATTTGAAATTATTTGTGCATATGTAACAGACTTTTTTAAGAGACTGTTGTCCCTTATCGCCTCTAGCTTTGTTATGGTCTAGACATTGTCATCCTCAGGCAAAGCAGTAGCCAACTCCATATATTAGTAGAATGCAACAGTACAAAAATTTGATGGTGTTGAAACTAGACTATGTTGATTTAAGTGAAGAGTGAAGATTTAGCTACTTATTTACTACGTGTCTAATATAGGGTTTGTGGTTTAATTCACGACCTATGATATACAGGTCCGATACTTGTATAAAAAACATGTCTAATAAAATTTGTCAAATAAAATAAAATGATAAACGTTGTCTAAACATTTCTTAAAAAGTTATAAATGTCTTCATGCATCTTCCATACGCCGCCTTCATCACAACTGCACATATATATTGCATTCCGTAGTGACACCTCTGGCTATCCTTAGGCAAGCTTCCATCACATTGTATGCTTTTGTACCTTCTGTCATTATCCTCAAGTTCAACAATCGTTTTAACCTTTCAGCTATTTCTTGGCAAGCATCCTATGAAATTGACAACAACCGAAATGTATTATACACATTGCATGTTCAAATAAAATGAATATCAAAGTAAGCTGAATATATATGTTACCACTGCATGTCGAGGCTGCTCTACATGAGAAGGTGCATCTGCAGGTGCTTCCTCCACAGTTGTTGCATCCACCGAGTACTGAGGAATATCTGGTTTAACATATGTGTCATCTTACACGACAGATGGATGTCTAACTGGATCCCTAGGCTCTGCCAGTCTTATGAAGGGATGAGAAATCATGTAGAACTAGTCGATGTAGTCTGGCGCACACTATCCAAGCACAACACAAATCTAACCCACCTATGCAAGGTACTCAGAGAAATGCATCCATCTATCATCAATATCTTCTAAGCATAATCTTGAAGCCGGAGAGTGTGGAGGAATAGTCTGAACATAAGCACAAGCCTCTCTGGTCGGTGTATGACAACATGACAACAACTGGACCCCATCAGATATGTCCGGAAAACAAAGAAATCAGCTCAAACTCTCTAATTGCATGGTGGTCACCGTAAGGCATCCAGCAAACACCATCAGACGTCAATCTATCTAGACGCTTCCGATACGTCGACACTGGTAATGCCTTCCCAGAGGTCCAGCAACAAGCACATGGTTTCCTTTCATGATAATCTTCAACAGTAATAGCCTCAACAACAAATGGAAAATGCTCATAAATCCAACACTTCACATATTTTCAAAACAAAAGAAATTAAATCATTACAATAGTCAACATCAAAGAACAAAAAAAATTAAATTCAATTATAATTACCTGTAATAGTATGATATATTCGAGAAGTTGTTTGTCGCTGCTTTTAGATGCATCATTCAAATTGCCGTACATATGCATTAGGGCTGCAGTTCCCCATGCGTAGCTTCCACTTTGGTCGAGGTCTCGAAAAGTGTCCAAGAACACCACATGCATGTGTGTTGCACTCTTGTTAGCAAAAAGAGTGCAACCTAGCAAATGCAGCAGATAAGCTTGAGTTGCTACAGTCCAGTGTGCAACATCACATTTGCTACAATAAATGTCTCACAGCCATGATAGTCGAACATATGCCTCATGACATTGTATTGTCTTAGCTCTTGCTTCATCTGCACTCACTTTAAGTAATTCGACTAACAGCAACACCGCTTCATCAACATGAAGAGTCTCGAAGCTATGGAAGGCACCTGTGATAGGCAGATGAAGCAAAGAGGTCACATCATCGAGGGTGTAGTCACCTCTCCTATAGAAAGATGAAAATTGTTAGTTTCCTTATGCCCACTCTCTACAAAAGTCGATATAAGTCTCCAATCGCCAGTGTCCAAGGAACATGCAATCAAAGGACTTAATCCAATGGCAGCAACTAAGCCTTCAATCTCTACAGTAGCCCTGCCGAATTTCTGAACCTTCCTTCCATGGGAGGATAACTTCAATTCAGGACGTTCCTAAAAAAATTTAAATCATTTTAACAATTCTAACAAATACTTATTAAAATATATTATTTAAAAATATAAATACCTCTTCATTCCAAACAATGACTGCAGCATGATCAACATAGGCAGTCAGAACTAATGTGTCATGTGGCCCGCCTAGAAAACCTTGGGCATCAACAACTTTATCATCAATGGCTGCTTCTTGAGGTTGTTTGTGGACCTCGTCAACTGCGTCATCCACGTGATGAACATTCTCAGCAATAGGGATAGCTTCCAGTTGCCTACGTGCAAATGCTGTGGGCCTTCGTCGCTGGGAAGCTTCATTTGAATCACAATTTACTTCTCACCCCAGGGTTTTTCCTATAACCCTGCCTAAAGCATGACCCTAACCTCTAGTTCTAACCATAATATGCACATTTAAACCATCATAACAGTTTATGTCAAAATTCAAAATAATATATTTATAATTATAAAAAAAAACAATAATTATTTAAAAACAAAATTCAAAATAATATATTTATAATTAAAAAAACAATAGCTATTTAAAAAAAATTAATATATTTATAATTAAAAAACAATAACTATTTAAAAATATAATTCAAAATAATATATTTTAATTAAAAAAATAAATATTTCAAAAAAAATTCAAAAATAATATATTTATAATTAAAAAAACAACAACTATTTCAAAACAAAAATCGTAATAATAATTTATAATTAAAAAATAGATATTTAAAAACAAAAATAAAATTAATATATTTAAAATTAAAAAAACAATAACTATTTAAAAACATAATTCAAAATAATAAATTTTATTTAAAAAATAAAAAATAACTATTTAACAACAAAAATCAAAATAATATATTTATAAATAAAAAAACAATAACTATTTAACAACAAAAATCAAAATAATATATTTATAAATAAAAAACAATAACTATTTAAAAACAAAAAATCAAAATAATATATTTATAAATAAAAAACATTAACTATTATAAAAAAAATTCAAAATAATATATTTATAATTAAAAAAACATTAACTGTTTAAATACAAAAATCAAATTAATATATTTATAATTAAAAAATAAATAAAATATACGAATTAGATAATCCGTATGAGAGATAGAGATTCGGAACACAACGCAGTCAACCAAACAAAATGTCAAACGCTTACCTCAACAGCGGAAATGGCACGTCGATGGTGGAGACGACTTGAACGGCGGCAATGGAAACTGAGGATGGCAACAGCGCTGTGATAGAGAACACAGATAGATGGAGGAGGAAGAAGCTTGGAATTGCAGGGTTGTACGAACACGACGAGAGAGGCTAGTTTTTAAAATTTAAGTGAAGGATAGTTTTATCACTTCACTTAAATTGCTGGATGCACCTAGCAACATCCCTTCATAACTAAAATAAGCACAAAATTACTACTAATACTTCTAAAATAGTGTATACTTTTTTGTCTTCAACCTTATATTCTACAATGTATCTTCTAACGATCTTCTAATTATATATAACTTCTAATATCCTTCTTGACTTAAGTTACATCCAAAATCATACTTCTAGTCATATACTACTTCTAATATATGTATTTTAACTTAAAAAATATTATTGCTCTTCTGCTTCTAGTTAGTCCTCTTTTTGATTGTCTAGCTTCTAAATTGGACAGAACCTTTGTTTGGAAAACCTCCACTATAGGCCAATGTTGCACACCTTTTTCATGCATCTTATTAATTAAGTTTTGCTTAAATCAAACACTAAAGTAAAACTATTAGTAGCATAAATCTAAAAGAATTAGAATTTTCTTCTTAAAAGATTGTTGTCACTAAAACATTTTGGTTCAAAAAGTATTCGGTTTTAACATTCTCTTCCTTTTTATAATGAAAAACTTTTAAGGAAAATGGTATGTTTTTTCTTACTTTTTGGGGCATAGAGATATATGCAATTAAAATAACTTCCTCTTAACATGTGCTTCTTGTCCTGTTAAACAGAATATTCCCCCGTTGATTCAAGCACATTGTTGGGTCAGCCTTGGGCATTGTGCATAGGTGCAATGGCCCAGAGCCATGACTAAAAGGAACCCAAAAATAATATATATATATATATATATATATATATATATATATGTATATATATTTATAATTGTGTAAAAAAATTATATTATTTTTTTATTTTTATAAATGTATCATTTTTATTTTATGTATCTAGTTATTTAAATTACAATATGACATGTGAGTAAAAGTATCAAAGATTTATTTTTTTTTTTCCTAATGTGTTATATTCATAAATTGATGTTAAATGAATTTTTAAGTAAATGTGATATATTAACATGTAATCAACATGTTATTAAGTTAGAGTGTTTTTTTTAACAAGATTAGAAACACAAGCAACTCAAATTATAAAGAAATTAAAACTAAAAATTAGTAGAGTGGTAAAGAACAAAAATTATATGATGTGATCAGAAAGGAAAAAAAAAATGGAGATGAAATTCCATTGAAAAGTTCTAATTGTGTATATTTTTTCTTTTAGATATAAACATTTGTGTGCCTGCAATTTTTTGGGTGACGCAAATTGTTATGCATCCTTTTACTTGGTGAGATTTGCTAAAATCATATTATTTGTTTAATGTATCAAATGTATCATTTTTAATGAAATTATGTGTCTATGCTGAACCCCTTAAGTATCATTTGGAGTTCAAGTCTTGTAAATGAAGAAAACATGATTGTGAGAAAAGATCTCATTAAATGTGGTTAGTTAAATTTTTTGTGAAAATTAATTCAACAAAACTAATGAATATTTCACACAAATAATATGGTTAACAAAAAAATTAGAGTTTTGCTAACCTCCTTAGGGTATTGACTAAGAAAATATAAGGAATAAGTATTTAAGATCAAAATCATAGAAAAACATAAAAAAAAAGTTATTAACAATACAATTTTACATATCCTAATAAAAATATTTATCATTTAAATTGGTTAATCAATGTTCTAAAAGTACTAATTAACATTTGCAAAAAAAATTATAAAAATCTTTATCTATTATTTCGCTTAGAGCCCCCAATCAGCCCTACACATTATTACCCTGCACATTATTATGTTGATGAAAGTTATATATTAAACATGTTAAAATCCAGTCATAATCATTCATAATAGAGAGATGTAAGAAAAAATTGAAGAACAAATTGAAATCCATTCATACCACAATGGATAATCAATACATATGTTACTAAACTATTTGTTATTTATAAATTGGTCCTGAACTATTATTTTTTTCAATTGAGTCTCTGACTTGTACTTACTTTTTAATCAGATCCTTGTATCTAATTAAAAAATTCATATAAATTCAAGAATTCAATTAAAATATAAAAAAATTTAAAAACCTAATTAAAAATTTAATAAAATTCATAATCTACATATTACTAATTAAACCATCTTTTAATTACATTATCTCCCTCTTCTTCGTTCTCTGGTCACGGAAAAAAGTTTGGTGAGATTTTTATCATTTAGAAACAACCAAAACAAAGTGGATGGTCAGTACCCAAAAATGATTGTGCTGAATTCCATTGAATTTGCTTCCCAAATAAGAGAACCCCATGCGTGTCACGGACCTCTTTTGCCTCCCACTTTGAGCCCTTGTACTGTTGTACAGCACCAGCAGATTACCTTTTTGACATTGGTAGGATAAGTTATACTGGTATTCCTTTTTTTAAAAAAATTGTATTTGACATATCTCTTTTTTTTATATTATAAAGAATTTTTTTAATTATTTAGTTCACATTATATTTAAATTTTCTCTCTCTTAAACACAGTTAAATAATTTAACTAGAAGTAGGCATATGTTAGTCACATGACTTTTAATGAAAAATTTTGTCTAAAATAACATCATCTTCCTCCTTTTAACTCCATAAAATACATGCTATCATGAAAATATTTTAAGATTCTTTTTTCTTTTTCTTTTTTATATTGTTGAATATAAATCCAGCTTTTTGTTGGACATGAACACACTTTCTTGATGCGCACGTGTTAACACCTTTCATTCTTCTTCTTCTTTTAGTTTAATTTTTTTGGTATGCGTTGGATTATTTGGTTGTTGGGTTTTTGTTGGACGTATTCTTAGTCATGCCTATTGATCGAATATAGTCTTTAGCTTCAAATTTTAGTGTTTTGCTCTTCTATTTGTGTTTTTAACTCCTTTCTTTGAAATATTTATTCTTGATGACTAGGTATTTGATATAATGTCTCAATGAAGACATTTTCAAGTGTTAACAACAATGAAGTAATAGCCAAATATTAAAAGAAAAACTGTTATTATCTTAACAAAGATCTATTTACATCATCAATTGTTAATTTGTTACTGAGTATCTAACAAAGATGTTAGGATAATTTTATCAATCGAGTATTTAACAAAGATGTTATGATAATTTTATCAACTCACATAACGTTAACATAAAGAAGTAAAAGTAATTAAAAAAAAGTGATATCGAGTGCAATTTGAGAAAAACTCACACATGCGAGTGTAACAAAAATGTTAGAATAATTTGAAGAAAAAAAACAGAAAATATACGAGTGCAATTTAATCTCGTTGTTATTATTAATATTAATTTTTTTTCATCATTATTAATAATATTAATTATTCAGTTTTCATGTCATTACCAATAATCAAATTCTAGTCTTCTCTTCTATACACCGCATGGCCTACTAGACTCTTTCACTTTTAGTTGCATAAAATTAAGTCTTTTTTTTTATAAATGCATAAAAATAGTCTTTAGGATTGATAGTATTTTTTTTACAAGATTGATAGTATTTAACGCTTAACTATTTAAGAAATAGTTTTACTAATCAATGTTATTAGGATATTAATTAAGGAATAAAAAAAGAACATATTTATGGTGGAATTTATAGGAAATCATAAAAAATCATATGCAATCTAATTTTCTACTTCCCAATAAAAATATTTATATTTTAAATTCTTTAACCAATACCCTAAAGTTATTACTAATTAAAGAAATAAACCCGTAAACCCTTCATTGAATACTATCTATGGGCCAAACAACTTGAACTTTATAACCCATGAGATGCCATTTTTTCTGAGATATTGTCCCGACCATAGCAAAGCTTCCACCATACTTTCAGCATTGTTAATCTTTTTTGGTTTCGGCGTGCACACATGGGTTTATATAATTGAACAATAGGACAGAAACCATCACAATAAAAAAAATGTACAATACTAGAGGAATCAACACTTAATTAATAGAGCAAACTCTGCAAAATGATATGGCATTGCATCATCCTACACATTTTTAAATCAAGGGAGAGGGGTTCTACCCACCGGATAAGTACATATTTGATTAAGTTTCTATTCTAAGACAAACAAAAGTGAAGAAAGACCGCATCATTACATATTAAACTTTACTTCACTTTTTTTTCTTTTCTGGTTAGTACTAATTAATTAATTAACAAGTTTGATCAAATTAAAGGGTCATGCACTGATGGTACAACAAGTATTGTTAATGGGTTGGCCTCTTGCCATGCCAAGAAGCTTCATTTCCTTGATTGCTGGATCCTCTAGCAGCAGCACCTTGTCCTTGTCCCTAACCCCAACCATGTGAAGGAACTCATTGTCCTCTTTCTCTTTGCCCCTGAAGAGAAGCCTCTGCTCTCTGGGCTCCAAACTTGTCACCAGTGACAAAATCATTTTTAATTCCCCTGCAAGTTATCATTGATTCACAAATTAGTAAAACACACACTTGCGGATAATCTCTATGCTCTCTATATACAACAACAACAATAACAACAACAACAACAACAACGCCTTATCCCACTAGGTGGGGTCGGCTACATGGATCAACTTCCGCCATAATGTTCTATCAAGTACCATACTTCTATCCAAATCATTAAGTTCGAGATCCTTTTTGATAACTTCTCTTATAGTCTTTTTGGGTCTTCCTCTGCCTCGAATTGTTTGCCCTTCTCTCCATCTGGTTTACTCTCCTTACTACAGAGTCTACCGGTCTTCTCTCTACATGCCCAAACCACCTAAGTCTATGCTCTCTATATAATATTGTAAAATAAACTGAAAGGATAAAATAGTGTTTTTAGTTCCTAAAAAAAAAACAATTTTAGTCTTTTTTTTTGTCTCTGACTTTTAAAATAGTATTTATTTTAGTCGCTATTTTTTGAAGTACCTAACTTGACCCCTTTATCAAGGAAAAAAAAAATAGTACCTGTAAGGGCTAAATTTTGAATGCTTTTAAGAAAATACAGGAATTAAAACTATTAATTTTTAAAGTCAGTAATAAAAAGTTTTTAAGAACTAAAAACACCACCTTTTACCCAAAAATGAAACATCTGGGTATGATGACTAATTGAATCAATTGATTGCTCAGAATGTTAAGAAAAAAAAAAGGGGGTTTAATTTCTAACCAAAATTTCTAACCAAAAAGAGTTAATTGACTGCTCAGAATGGGGTGGGACTCACCAAAAGTTGAAGTGGCATCAATGTTAATGTCATGCCACTGTGACACAGTTGACACTCTAATAGTGATCACCCCTTCCCCAGAACTTTGATTACTCTCCCTTTTCTGAACAAGCATGCCACCAGGCCTAAGTTCCCACTTGATTTCACCAATACTTTTGCAATCCTTTTCTGGGGATGATGATGCTGCTTTGCTCCCATTGTTTCCAGGCTTGGAGCTGCTTCTTGAAAACCTCTTTGATCTCAACCTGATCATCTTTCTCTCTACCTTTCTTTTTTTCTTTTAAGCTTTGTTGTGTTTCTTGGAAGAACTTAAAGTGAAGAAGCAATTGAAGTTGATATGGTTATTAGGGCCTTATATAATGGAGGAAAAGGTGTGTAAAGGGACAAAGCAAAGCATGAATAAAATAGAAGCCGCCCTAGTGTTGCAAAAAAGTAAGACTTGAGGGAACAGGAATGAGAATGAGGGTAGAAACACATGGGGGACATTGGACAATATGGGCAAATTGTCTTTTCTAGTGATATATTTTTGGGAAGGGCTAAGGCACATGGGTAGTGGGTGATTAACAACAAAATTAGATTGCTTGATTGGCGGGACAAAATCAATGGGTGCTAATTAGGTCGGTTTTTTTCTTCTTAATTCAAAAGCAATCAATACCTTAATTAAAACTGAACAATAAAGTCTCGTAAGTGCTCTAACTGCACACCTCTTAAAGAATTAGAATGACGGTTTTGCTAACATTTATTAGTGTTATGTAATCAATCAATATTTTTTTTATACTACAAGTCAAAATGAGAATGTATTCAATAATTAAATGCTTTCAACAACAAAAAAAAAATAATTAAATGTTGAGTTTTTGGTTCTCGCTAACGGCTGCTTTAACGATTAAGAAATTAAAAAAAAAGTTTTAAATGAAAAGTCATAGAAAAACAAAAAAAATATATAGATGATATAATTTTATGCAATTTAATAAAAAAATTTAATGTCCTAATTAACATTTGTCTTAAATTTTTTTATGTATTCATTTTGAGCAAAAATACTTAATTTTACATTTATTAAGAATGTTAATATAATTAAGTTCATATAAAAAAATTAAATTTCTTAAACTAATCGTATTTATTGGATATGATAGTCACGTTTAAATTAACTTAAATATATTTTTGAATTAATGACATTAAATATAATTAAATTATTTAAAATTTAAAAGAAATTTAGTTATATTTTACTTCACCAGGCATTTTTTATGCTTACATTTGAGTCCAGGGAATATCATTTTTTTGGTGTATTTTTTACATGTATCTTTCTTAATGTTTTGTTTAGATTAAGAATAAAATATGAAGGAAAGAAATAAAAAGGATAAAATAAAAATTAAAAAAATGTGTTTTTCAAATAAATAGAAATAAGAAAAAGGTATAAATATTTGTCCACTGTTTCGGATGAGTGGAAAATGGAGTGAAAATAAATAAATAAATTATAAAAAATATTTTTATATTAATTAAAAAAATAATATTTTACTCTATTACTTTTTAACAAACAGTATTCATTATTATTTGAAAAAATTTATATGAAAAAAATTATTTGATTTTAAGCAACACAATGTTTACACTTTTCCTCCAAAATCATGGATAAAGAGAGAGAAAATAACATGGGTGAGACCCATAGATTTGTACAACTTCTTCCTTATTTATTTTTAAACAAACAAAAAAATACTTAATATTTCTCCTAAATTCGTCCTTCTTAAATTTCTCTCCTAAATTACGCAAAACAAATCACACTATTAGAGACAACCCTATTCAAATCATCATTGAACATTAGATAAGAATATATCTCTTAATGAGAGTTCAAAATCTTAATTTGCAGCAATATATTTTATAGGATTAAATATGATGTTGGTGCTTCAAATATTAACCCATATTGATTTTAGTACTCTAAAAATAATTTAATTGTATTTGATCTTAATTTTGAAATTCTCTGAATTCCTCTTTTAAATCTTTTATTTAACTCATTAATTTTTTCTTTTAAGATTTTACACTATGTTCCAACATTAAAGATGACATTAATTGATAACTTTTAATTATAGTCTTAAATTTTTACACTTCTCAAGAAAAAAAAAATCAATTAAATTAATACTATATAAGAGAGATAAAGATATTTTAAAAAATATAAATAACTTTGATATAAATGAGAATATTAATTATATTTTTAAATTTGTACATTATGTATAATCCTAAATGGAAAATAAAATAAAATGACATTGGTATTTGATAAATAGAGCATTTAATACACTAAGTTTTTTTAATTATATTTGTATTTATTATTGATTTATTTTAAATATGTAACTAGTCTTATAATTATGGAATGCATGAGATTTTGTTTTATGTTAGACGTAGATTATAATTGATAGTTAACTTATATCTTTTGCATATATTTTAAAATTAAATTTTGGAAATAAACATTGGTTGTAGAAGTTTGAAAAGTAATTATTTGATTTTTATATTTCTAAAATATTTAATTATTTAAATTAACTATCTTTAGTTCCGTAAAATGTGATTTTTCTATTTTTGAGTTAAAATTTATAATTTTTTAATTTTTTTTGGAATTATCATGACCTTAGTAAAAAAAAACCATCAATTTATCAATGTCCAATAATCGTAAAAAGAACCTAACTAACCAACATCTTTTCTTCCGATAACATTTTTTTTTCCACAATTTCTGAACCTAAGACTAATTTGATTTGAGTCTATATTTACTTAAACCAATCAACATATCGGTTGTTTATATGATGTATGTTAGTATGCATAATTATATATTTCTCACCTCCACTCATTTTCTCTCCCCTCCCTTGTCTCATGTAATTTAATGTTTATATATTTTAAAATTAAAATTTAAAAATATATAGGGAGAGGAGAGAAAAACTAAATAAATTTATTATCATAAAAGAAGTAATTGAGTTTTTGGTCCAAATAATTTGGTATAGGTTGTTAAAATACTCTAACATGAGAGCATCTTAGTAAATCTATATATATATATATATATATATATATATATATGTATATATATATATATATATAATACATAACAACTTTGATTTTTCTTTTAAAATACTTATAAATAGTAATTTTAGTTTGTATTTTATCTTTTCACATTTGATATTGTTATTTTTAAAAATAAAAATTTATAAATATAATAAAAGAATAGATAATAATCAATAAAAAGTTGAATACCTAATAATGATAATATCAAAATTCAATATCTTCTTCTAATATCTAGTAATAAGAAACGAAAAATAAATTATTTTATAAATTTTGCATTAAAAAATTACTCTCTAATAAATGTCACACTAATTAATACAATTTATTAAATAAAGTAAAAATGAAATAACTAAAAAAATATCTAAATATCCCTTATTTGGAGGAAAGAATGGTCAAAATTTCCTTTATTTTGTAAAAGACAAGTTCATATAAAACGTTAGTTAGCTAGCCTTCGCTGATGTCTTCTTTCTATATAAACTATATTTAGTGATAATATAGTAAACTCCTTAGACTTTCTTCTCATTTTGTCCTTTCCCTTTTTTTCTTAATCGTATTCTAAACTTCTCTTTATTATTCTTTATTTTTTTTTAACAAAAATCCTATATATATACCAAATAACATGCCAATACCAAGCAGCAGTCAAATTATTATCTGTACAAAAGAAAACTCTATGACATCTGTATGACAGCCGAAAAGGTTTACTACTTATTTATTTATATGCATAATTTTATATTAACCGCGTTAAGTTAACATTAGAAAAATCATGTTCCATAACATCCCCCGAGATTAATTTCGATTAGTGCTCAATCTTCTATGTATGAGAAGTTGATTTTCATCCAGTTAAATAAATTATCTTTTTGTTGTCGATCTATACACGATAAATTAACGTGCAATAATATATATAAAAGCCGACTCCAATTGATTGAATTATTTTAAAAGATTCCGATAAGATCATGCATTCTTATATGTATGTAGCCTATTTTTGTATCCATTTATCTATGTATTTATACATTATTATATTATTTTTTTATCAGTTATTATATAAAAGAGAGTCAATGAGATCATATGTTAAATCATATATAAAATCTTCTCCCTAATTTCACTTATATATAACACTTCGATCAATAATAATAATAATAATTGTTCGATCAAAGTGATAAGATATCTCTATATCTTAACAGTAGCTACTATATATTGCTTATCGAGGTATTATAAGGAATTCAACTATGATTTTATTTCGTCTAGTATAAATAAAAAGAAAAGATATCTGCTAACGCTTATTGAGAACAATTATTTACCATGACGGCTAATTTAGCCGATGCCGTCGATTGATGTAGTCCTTATGATTAGCGCTGAAAATGGCAAATGATTAAATTAGTCATTTTTTATGATGACTAAAATAATTATTCATGATAGCTAATAACTGTTTCTAATAGTTAGCTAAAATAGTCATTTTTAAACGGTTGGTGTGAGCTCAACAAATTTTGGCTTTGTAGTGGCCTCGAAATAGGCAGCTCAGTTTCGGGAATGTTAGAGAATAAGTATGAATATGAAATCTCACGTTGGAAGTCGAAATAGGCAGCTCAGTTTCGGGAATGTTAGAGAATAAGTATGAATATGAAATCTCATGTTGGAAGGAAATAAAAAAGTTGAATAACATATAAATGAAAAAATCTCACAAATTTAATGTCTTAAGGTTTGGAGTTGAAGGTGATGTCAAATTTACTTTTGTAGTGTGCTAGCTTGTGATCCACTAGTGAAGATCTCTCCAATGTGTTTAGTCCCCTTGGATTTTTCAACAAGTGATATAAGAGTTAATGGTTCAACTAAGTGACCAATTCATACGAGTATTGATGCATAACAAAATTGGTGTTGTGGATTCATGCATGGGATTCATGTATAAAGATCCATTGAGTCAAAAGTCTTCTTGGTACCGTAGAGGTTAGGCAGCGTGTCCCGTTGATGTGAGCTAACGATTGTGCAAGTATCTAGAGCATGCCGGTTGTCATGGCTAAGCTCTAAGGATCATCATTAAATACTCATGGATCAAAAAGGTTTTCGCTTGAGAAAGAGCTACTATGTGAAAGAGACTCACACTTAAAGAAAAAATTATAGGATTACAAGTCTGAATATGAAGTCTCATGTACAATATAAATGGGCAAGTTGAGTAGCATATAAGTGAGAAAGATAAACAAACCTAATGTCTTAAGATTTTGGGTTGGATGTAGTGTTAAGTTCATTTGTATGATGTGCTCGTGACCTATTGGTAAAGATATCTTCGATGTTTTACCCCCACTTAAATTTCCCAATAGGGAATACCAAACTAGAAAGAAGATTTGAATATGAGAGTAGTTGGAAGTAGTTTTTTTCCAAATATGAGCATTTTGGAGTCATGGTTTCCTAAAAATAAAAAAAGAAGTGAATAATGGAAAATATCAATTGTTTATCTACACATGGATTGCATAACTAGAGGTAAAAAAAACGTGGAAAAATGCTCAAGGACAATTTACATGATGGAAGCATGCACCCATAACTTCCAAACATGGGTAGTTATCACAATAATGATTGTCGTTCTCATAAAATGATTGATGCTTGTAGTTGTTTAGAAGACATTATTATTAGCAAAAAAACACATGATGTAAAATAGTTTTCCAACCAAATCAATTAAATTTATTTATTGGTATATTTACAACTTTTTTTATTTCTTTTCTTTACTGCAATTTCATAAGAATAATAATATAGCGTAGAAACTTCAATTTAACAACTCCTTGAAAGCTCTTTTAGAGTGGACTAGCTAGGAATAAAATTAAGAAATAGAATCCATTCCTTGAGTTGGTTACCTAAAGAAAATCAACTCGTTAGTAATTAACCATTTCCCAAAGCTAATCAATCACAATTTTCACACCAACAAACTCTTAAAAGCTATTTCCTTAATGTAATTATTTGGCTTGATTCAAATTAGTACATTAAAACTCAAAGTGGCTTTCAGATAGTGAGTTTTAAACAAAACAAATAGTATATCGATTACTCTCACTATCTAAATTTAAAATTGTATCTACACATGGGTAGACATGTAACTTCCTCCTTGCTTGCTTCTTTTCTAAGGTCTTCTTTCTTCAATATCTAGTGTTCGACAATACGAAGGGTGGGGTACCTGCTAAAGATACTCCAACGCTCAAATAAGGTCTTGGTCGAGAGAAATAAATGAGAGTATTAAATGAGCATGAAGAATGTCTTACCTTGATATTCTCATAACTATATATGCATACCTTAGTAGACCTTGGATCTATAGGCCCTTATCCATTGTTACCCATTAGGTAATGTATCCTTAATCATTATTAAGGGTTTTAAGAAATTCCTTAACGATTTTCTAAGATATTCTTGGTGACATGTATATTAAGGATAAACATTAATCAGATTTTCTTCCATGGTATTGATAAAGGTGTTCAGGTCGGGCCGAACACCAAAGCACTGAGGGAACATTTGGTGTTGTAAGATGTTTAAAGGGAGCTCATGCGTTCGGCTAGATCAAATACCTGAGTACTTCTATTTGGAGGGGTCACCTTTATTCTTATGGTATTGGGGGTACTTATGTATTCGGTCAAGCTGAATACATGAGCAGTTCCAAAGAAGAGATATCTTGGTATTAAGATGTTGAAGAAGGGGCAAGATGTTGTGAGAGCTCAAATATTTGACCTAACTGAGTACCTGAGCACCTTATGAAGGAGAGTTGTGCTTCAATATCTTAAAGGTTATCGGGGTATATTCAAATATTTGGTTTGGTCGAATACCCATACGGTATAAAAAATTAATTCAACTAATTATACTTATTATATAATTATTTATCTTATTTTTGTTACATGGGTATTGAATAAAATCTACTATATTTATATATTTATATTATGATTAAACATAATCATTTTGATTGAAATTACAAAAAAACAAAATATCATCATGGTTTGAGATTGTACTAATTTGTCTAAAATATGCCATAAATTTCCTTAAACCTATTGCCATAAGTTTTTCAAAACATATGTTCCAACCTAAAATCCTCAAGTATCGTTAGGGTCCCTTGTATTTGAGGTATTGTCCATTTAGGGGTTCATTCGAACAACATGATTGTCCTTGTAAAAGACGCATCAATGGGCTAAAAGGAAATAGTGTTTATAAATGACCTGTGGTCTTGACTCTTAAACAATGTGAGACTTTGTGGCTTCTAGAGCATGCTCCCCAATCAAGGCTAAGGGGAAATAGGGGCCTAGGACTTCTTTCTAGCACCAATGTTTGAAACTCAAACATGCACATGCATCGTTAGGATCCCTTGTATTGAAGGCATTGTCTGCTTAGGTGATCAGTCGACCATTATAGTTTTGTCCTTGTAAAAAGCACCTCGGTGGGTTGATTGAAAATGGTATTTATAAATGATTTATGACCTCAATCATAAATGATATGGGACTTTGTGGCTACCAGAATAACATAAAACTTAATTAGTGATTATACATGGTCTCATCGAGAAATCCATGCAACTGAAAGTTAAATAAGGATGGTATTAACCATTAAATATTGTTGACAAATGTGAACATATTTCCAAATTTTGCCGGTGCAAACCCATCTGTCAAGCCATACCCATGTTGATAAAAATGGATTTGGATAAGGTGGAATCAAAAGCAGTTTTAGGTCTCTTCTTTTTTTCCACAAAAAAATTAAGGAGAAGGGATGGCGCCCTAGTACAAGGCAAGGAAAGTCTTCGGGCTCAAAGAGTACTTACAAATGTACTTACATTTACCTCACCCCAAGGAGACATGTGAGGGCCTAGACCTACGATCTATTACAAATGTTCTACTTAACCAACTCCTTGGAATTGCATTTTTAGGTCTCTTGACTCAAACTAACAATATTGATCAAATCAACCCTATAAAGAACTATAAGATCATCACATAAGTGAACTTGACGCTATAGCGATCCACCGTCATTACATGAAACTAAGAACTAACTCAAACAAAAGACTTTATTTTAATTCATTTAAAACTCTTATTTTATTTGATTATGAAAATACTTGTAAATTTTGTGTTTTAAAGGCCCAAAAGCTAAAATGAAAGATACTAAGATAAAAACATCATATGATATATATACATGACTTAAAATACCATGTGCTCTGTGGCACTCTAACATACAATGATCATATACAACATTAGAGCCATCCAAACCTCCTTAGAACATGCAATATAAACAAAAACAACTCTTTAAGGAAACATAAATGGATAACACTAAAGATGAAACATAAATGGATAACACGTCTTCACATCCAGGTCTGCATATCCATGAAGTCTTTGAAGACACGTGGTCACCTCCTAGCAATATGCTCCCTACATACATTAGATATGAGATCATCATGGCACGAACGACACACACAAAAGTGCAAGGGTAAACTTATAAAAAAACAAACATACTAAAATGGGATAAAACTTAACAATTAAACATAATTTATTACTATCATAATAGAACATAACATGCAAAAATCATGAAGAAATAAATCTTAAAATCCACATAACAGAGCATCTCATAATGATAATTAATTCAATAACCATTACATCAAGATTTAATCATCATACACCATCATCATCAGTCCATTTATCATCAACATCAAAGCATTTCCACAACTCATCAAGTAACACATCATTCTCAAGTCACAATTATCAATGTACATATCTAATTATCATGTCATGTCATGCTAACTCTTTACTCCTGGAAGATTTCACCTTGAGCGATTAACCCAAGTACATCCCTTAACATAGTCACACCTTGATCATTTAGGGAGACTCAGATTAACCATGTGGAAGAAGTGTGATTTTATAGAACATGAATGAGCGTGGGTAGTGGTTTACTTCTAGTAAAACTTGCAATGACCTTAACTTATTTAGGGATTTGCTCAACCATCCATTCTATAGGCCTTTTCATTGTTAGCCACCACTGACAACCTCCATCACTAGGTTGAGGGTCTTCATAGCACCTCAACTTACGTGTTTACTCACATGCAATGTCATTCATCAATGTCTGCATGCTATGATCATTCAAATCAATATCATACATCATCACAAATTCATTCACCAATCTCAACATCATAAAAGGTTGTAATATCATAGATTCATTCTTATGTTCAACACACTGATGAACTCACTTATAGTTCAACAAACATAACAAGACATTCCAATACCTTGAATTCTTGCAAACAACTCACCAAAAAATCATATAAATGTAAATCTCTTTATCTCAACATAAAATCAACTCCAATAATAAAGCAACATCATCTCAACTACGTCTCATATCATAATCAATAAATCAACCAACACTACTGAAGACATTCATCAATTAACATAATTATCTCATCATCAATATAATATTCTCAACAACAACATGATAGATTAACAACAATAAAATCATAGACCAAACCATGCATCATAAATATGCATCACTTTAACTGTTTATAACAAGTTTATACTTGATGTTTAAGGTTATCAAAATATTTCATAAGTTTTGGGTTACTATCTTCTTCATTTTCTATTATGCACCTATGGCATTTATAACTTATAAACATGATAAATAAATACTAACTCAATTAAGTTGGTTCTTGTCTCATTTGAAAGCTAAGATTATATCTAACTTTTATGTTTATCCAAAGACCTAAATTCAAAGCATACCATGTCTAAAATTAAAATCTATATAAAATTTATTACTAACAAATTTTTTTATTCGTTAATTTCATCATTTATAGAATTATACACAAAGACATCATTCATTGATTTAACAAGGAGAAATTAAGCTTTTATTTTTTTGGTTAGAAGTGTAACCTAAATCCCTCTTCCAATATAGGATTGGTTTAATAGGAAGATACTTGCATATTTCCTGAGTTCAAAGATTATTATTGTAAAAAGAGAGTATGATTCCAATACTCCCACAAATATTTTATTGGAAACTGCACATGTTTTGTGGGGCAAAGATGCAAGCATCCAAAATTGCAGGTGGAGATTTTTTTTCCTTTTTCTTGTTTGCCACACAGCAACATCCATCCCCCCATTTGGTATGGGGTAACATTATAGCCACTTGTAGCTAAATTGTAGTTTTATCCCAGTTTTTTAAAATCAAACATCACATTATTTCATTTTCAGGTTCTTGTTGGTCTATAATATCATACCTGATTTTCACGTGTAGTGTTTATATGGACGAACCTGCGGTGCAATTATAACAATCCTACATACCGACATTTTAAAACACAAATTTCAATTCTACGACTATAATACTGAAAATAAAACGCAGCGAAAAATGATTATCCCCTTTCAAACGAATTCAGGTGGAGGGTTATATTTATGTCATGGGTTCTCATATTAGAATATGCACGAATCAAATAATAGTGTTGTACCCATAGATATTATTCCTTTTTAAATATAAATAACGCAGCGTGCATATACGATTCAGTTAGACAATTAAATGGATATTCATAATCATAATTGCACGCTCTTTTTTAATGCATAATTATATAGATGATTGTGTGCAAAAACTAAAACCAGGCTCCATTAACGGCTCAAAATGAAAGTACACAAGGTAAGTGCTTAAAATTAATATATATATATATATATATATATATATATATATATATATATATATATATATATATATATATATTCCAAAACTATCACATATTCATCGTTATTGTTACTTTTTAAATAATTACGGTAAGAATTAACATACTTATTATATATGATAATTTAATATTAAATAATAATATAAAATTATTTAATGTTATTAGTACATAACTTACTTTTTCAAAAACCTTTTATATTATTAGTTCATGTATTATTTATTCATGAATAGTTTAGCTTTAATACTTTGTTAGTGTAAAGAATTTTACACTATTGATTAATTAAAAATAATTTTATATATAATTTTTAAAAAAATTATCATAAAAATTGATACTTTTATTATACCTAACAGTCCATACTTAGATTAACAGTATAAGAACATTTATACTATTACTATATTTTAATTAAACTCATATAAAATACGTATTTCTACGTTCTAATATAACGAACATAAGATTGAAACAATCAAAACTAAAAGCCAATGACTGTTAAGGAATCAATTTGAAAAATAAAAGTTGCAAATGGATAACATTGATTGGGGATATGGTTCAGTTTTTTTATGACTGTGTCATGGCCTAGCTACCCTTTTGCAACTTTAAACTAGATATGGATATCATGTAGTTGCTCTTTCTCTATGTCTGAGGACAATGATGTTGCTACTGAACAACAACGATAAAAGATGGGGGTTCCACTTTCACATACATGCATGTTATAACAACATGAGAAGACATCATACCTAGCCTGCTAGCCACCTAGAACTAGAAGCACTTAAGCCATGTGTCCCAATTGCCCATGCAATCTCTCCTTTCAACCGGTTGGACTTTGGTCAGATGCAATTTACAAAGATAGATGCAACCCAAGTTTGATCTTCCTCACGCATCCCACAAGATTTGCTTCTTATTGTAATGTAGTCACAAGATGCAAAGATACCCTACATGGATTTTGTGCGCACCTTTCTGATTGCTTCTTAAAAAATAACAATTATTTTGCTTCTTATCGTTTATTCTACCTGTCAAATGGGAGCAAGTGGCATGTTTCGTTATGATATGGAACTTGGATCTATGTATGATTTTATTCTTATTCTAGTCCACTGCTGTCTTCTATAAATAATATTTTTCAATATAGTTTTTATAAGGGTATTTTGTCATGAATGGCTCGCATAGTAATAATAATAAATTAAAAAAAATGTAAGTAAACAAAACCCACAACAATTCACGAGAGCGTTTTTTTATTGTGAGCTTATAAATCATCAGTGTGCTGTTTTATTATTGCTTGATCTTTTTTTTTTCTTTTACAAACTTGTTGAAGAGTTTTTATTAGTTTCTATGCTTACCCTGAAAAAGAACCCTTTTATGAAGCACATTAATTTGTTCGCAATGAGAAAACGAGAAGGAACAAATAGAAAATAAAGAGAAAAATTTTGGGTTTAGAAAATATTTTATGTTTCATTTTGTGTTTATAATTTTAACTACAAAAAAATTATTTTATTTTTACTTTAGAAATTTATATAAGTAACAGTAAAAAAATAATAGAAAAATATTTTTCTATTTATGCAAATATTTTTTAAAAAAAATTAAAAAATAAGATTTTTAGTTAAAATTAAAAAAGTACTTTTATCTCTTAACATAGTATACTTTATCATGATCTTATCGTTTTCTTCCCAATTAATATCTCTGGTCTCTCAATTATATTTCCAATCCCTCTAATTAATTATAATGAGTGTAACTCTGGTCTCTTAATTTTTTTGACCAAATTAATATTTAGTAAACTATTTTTATTAATTATCTTTTATATAAGTTTTACCTTCAAAATTTTAGTTTCTATTAAAATAGTTTGGATTTTTTTAAGAAGTTAGTAAAAATTTAGCATTTATTTTTAAAATTGAAGGATTCAATTGAAATTTGGTATTTTGATTGAAGAGTTTTGCAATTTGGTCTGGTGTTCATGCTCATATTTAGCTGGTATTAGATAACATCCAATGGATCATTGGTAATGGTATTTCAGTCTCTTTTTGGCATGATCATTGGCTAGACAAACCTTGTTAAGTCTCTTTTTGGCATGATCATTGGCTAGACAAACCTTGTTAAATCCATATTCTTGATTTTAATCATGACAAATCATTAGTAATTCAAATTGAAAGGATGATGATTTTAAGTGACGACTAATATTTTGCTTAAGTGTTTCAGTGTTTAATGTTTTAAGAAGAAGACATGTTCATTCATTCTGAAGAAATGAACATTAGAATGATGCTGAAAAAGGTTGTATCAGAACAACGGTCAAGAGTTGAGAACTCAAAAGGCTTCTTGAAGCTTATCTACATGATGAAGAATGCTTTCCTTTGAGTACTTATTTTTTATTTTTGCAAAACATTGAAAAACAATGCCTTACATAGAGACTTATCAAATGCTACATGAAGAGGATCCAGAATTAGAATGAAGTTGTGTCAAAGTCTATATTAGAATGACGAAAATATTGACTCTTATGAACTAAACACCCAAATGGTTCAAAATGACTCATAATGCATCACAAGGACAATATCAGATCTTCCATATGATATCACACATACCGATTAGACACATTAGAAGACAGGAGTTGACAACATTTTACTTTCCTCATGTTGTCACATACACTAAGGGCACATAAAAAAGTGAAAACTAACTGCATTAGAAGATGCAAAATTCTTGAAAGCTAAATCTGTCAATGAATAGCATTGATTAAAAGCACTATAATATAAGACTGAAGATACTACACAGTCTAACCTTGGATAGAACACTGACACACAAACAACTGAACCTTCACTTAATGTTTATGAAGCAATCTATTTTAGAATGCTTGGAGTTGTGAAGAAGTATTGTTAAGTTTGTTGAAGTTGTGCTACTTCAGAATGGAATATCAATTTGGCCTTCATCAACAAAATCTATCATGTATGCTTTGTTCAGGTTTGTGTAGTCGGTGTGCGTCCTCCACTTCCTTTTAGACTTCTTTACCATTACCATATTGGTGAGCCATGTGTTGTATTGCACTTCTCTAATGAACCTTGCATTTAACAGCTTCTTTGCTTCTTTATACACAGCCTTTCTTCTTTCAGGATTGAGTTTTGTAACACCTTAAATTCTTTTTTCAAAATTTTACTTCAAAGACTATTTAAATAATAAATTTTGCAGAATACACATCATTAACTTTTAATTTCTCTTTCTAAGTTGGAAAAATATCTCATCAATTTCTTTTTTATATAGATAAGATGAAATAAAATAATGTAAAATAAGTGTGTTGCTCGGAAAGCATTAAGTTTTCATGTTGCAATTAAATTCATAATTAATTGAATGCATATTTATAATACAAAGTCTTTATACGTAAATAAAACAAATAAATAGTGTCACGGTAGAGGAAATTTGGATACAACTCAAAGTATAAAAGTAGTGAAATGATCAATACACATCTACTACATAAAAAAGAAATGTTTTCAGTGAAGATCTCACCCCTCAAAATACATCAAAATATCGAAAAGGATATAGGATCAGAGCAGATCACTACTCGACTAAAAGTACTAAACTATGCCTAAAGTATAGACATAGGAAGGTAATCAATCCCCCTCCTCAAATTTCATGTCAGTGTGATCTCCCCAGTCCTCAGTGACCTGCACGGGACATATTAACTCAAATTTCCAACTCAGGACATTACTTCTTGCATCAGACATCATTGGGTGACTACAAATTCATGAGCATCATGGGGCACTTCCATGTCTTGAAAATAACTGATGTCTTCAAACCACTCCAGTTGCCAGCCAGATGTAAATCCCCAAGAAACGTAGCACTACCGATGGTGATCAATGGTGATGGGTGTGGCATCTGGTCTATCTATCGGCACCATGTGCACCAGAGTGTGACATGTGTAAACTGATGTGCATGTCTCCAGACACGATCACATTTTTTCTGTCTGCCTACTAGGCTAGACTTGCAGAGGGCACAACTCCCTTGACATCTCCTGAACCTAAAAGTTGTTGATTGTAGGGGTGATTCCTTTGCTCCTCAAATGCCCCAAACAACACACAAAGCATACAACTTATATAACTATGACATATGGTTTTTATAGGCAAACAACATTCTTGATGCCCTAGAGCACATAACTATCACACTTGACATAAATGACTATAGCACTTAACACCACTGACTATCACTCTTGACACAGTCAATACTACACTTGTCGCCATTGATAATCACATTGGACACAACTGATAATCACACTCGACACATAACAGAGCCCAAGAATGCCATCAATCCTTCCAGGTATTTGTGGTCTTACACAACCACATGGATGACAGTTGGGAGTGATCGCCACATATGGGTACAACGTATATCGATATCTAAGCTCCCAACTGCAAAAAGTATAGTCTTGGATCCCTTTAGGAGTAGCAAAGTGAGGCCTATAAGTTCCCCGTGCCAAATGAGTGCATCAAATACCGCGTAGTCACCACTTGCTAATTCCCCCAGGTTTTTCGAACCTCTCTACTGTAAATAATCCATTTCTCAACATAAACCTCAACATCTCACAAATGGAACATAACCACATATCTCACTATCTCATAGATGGACCATAATCACATACCTCACCATCTCATATATGGAACATAACAACATACCTCGACATTCCTAGATGGACCATAATCATATACCTCACCATCTTATAGATGAAATCTAACCATAACCACACCATCTCATAGATGAAACCTAATAACAAAAGATGTCATCTCACAAATGGGACAGAACTAACGTTTCCTTACTCTTCCTTCAACCTTCTTGCATCTTTCTGCCGAATTGTGTGCATAGTCCTCATGTTGTGTACATCACACAAAACAAACATTCATATACACATAAAGAGAGGCAAGGATCAAGCCTACATACTACTCTTAGGGAGCTAATTGTGGCCCCTTAATTAGTAGAACCACTTATCACACACAAACAAAGATCCAGACCACATCACATATAGATAAAATGACAATATACTTATATATATATATATATATATATATATATATATATATATATATATATATATATATATATATATATATATATATAAATATATAAATTCACACGTCACAAATATAATTTTCGGACACACTCTGCTAGTATTATTATTCAGCAATAATAATAATAATATACATACATTTCAAAAAATGTATCAACAAAAAAATCATCACAATTTTAGAGTATGCATCAGTCATTAGAGTTTGTAATTTATCTCAATAATCATATAACAATTAAATTAATAGTTCCAAAAATAAATAATTATAAGGTAATTTTATCCAGAGACACGATTTCTAATGTCAAGCTGCCTATTGTCTAAAATCACTCTGTCGCTCAGCTTTACAAAGTTTCTCTCCTAACTTATTCTTAGTGCTCTCGATGCTTCGGGAATCGGTTTTTCACAAATCTTATATGCTATGCTATATTTTCACACATAATAAACTCATTTTTGAGGTCAAAAATTTAAGAAAACCAGTCCATACAGCTCTCAGTGCCAGATTATTTTTGTGACAAATTTTATCTAGTAAAATGCTCTAAAACTTGTTTTATTCATAACTTTTACTAGAAAACTCCTATTTAAGTGAAATTTAAGGCTAACCTTATGTTTTAACACTCAAAGAAATCATTTTTGGCATAAAAAACTAAATGAAAATAGTTCAACAAACAGATCCAAAACATGGAAGCAAGCATAAAAATTTTAAGACAACATGTTCAAGGAAGTTTAACAACAAGCATAGAGTTCAAGAGTTAGAGAGACCCCCCCTTACCTCTTGTAGTTTCCATGAAATTTAGAAGGAATAATGAGGGAGTTTATATTCGAGTTCCAACCTTCAAGAGCGCAAAAATAAGATTTTGAAATTACAAGTGGAAATAAAGCAAGAAAATGAAGTGGAAATCAAGCTTAGAGTTGAAAATGGAGATCATTTACCTAAACTTGATGGAAGAAGGACTCAAGAACACTTTGGAAATCTTGGAAGAAGACTGAAAATGGTGTCTCCTTCCCTCTTGATCAGCTTGTGAAAATGAAGGAAGAATGAACAAATTTTGTGAGTTTTGGAGTTTAAATAAACTTGTAGAAGAAGCTTAGAGTATGACCCATTGGATTAAGGTGTTGGATTGTCTTAATCACTCAATTTGGACTCATGAATGAGCCTTGCTCAGCCATGGGAAACGTGTGCATCACTACCAAATGTGGTGTGCTTCCCTTTTGAATTTTTTTTACCAAAAAAGGCTAAAGTAGAGTTTTGCCAAAAATAAGTGTTCTGGCTTTTTTTTTTTTTACCAAAACTAATAAATTCTATCTTAAATGCCTTGATTACTGTGTTAACCTTCCTTTGAATATGTGTACTTAGAGTGAACCTTGCATAGAGTCCACTCACACAGAGACAAATTACACTATGACTCAATGCACAGTACAATTCTTGCACAAATGGAAATCTAGCTCAGACAATTTCTATTTATCTACCAAGCTTTACTAAACCAATTACACACACACAAAACAAAATTCTATGATTAAAAACATATAACTACTGAAATTAAATTCATACATGAACAAATGACACAATTTGTCTGTCAGTCTGAGTTGTAATTTTTTAGTGTGTTACAACTCTAACTTATTTTAATTATTCTACATCATACAATTAGGCACATCAATTAGACACCAACTAATTAAACTAAAATTCTATTTTGAAACTAGTTGTATAGTCATTTACAAAAATACCCTTCACTTTAAACTCTTATGACTTAATTACCCATTTTCTAATTCTATGAAATCTAGATCGCCATTAATCAACCTTAATTATCCCCACTTAGTTTTTAACCTTACTTACATTAATTATTAATTTTCTTCTTCCAAGCTTCTAATTTCTATTTCTAGACCAAAATCCAATTATTGACATCTAAGTCATTATTGAGTTGACCATTATTTGACTATAGAATTTTCTTTGAATTATCTTTATTCTTTTTAGATGTTAGCTTAAAAACTTAAGAGCTTAACCATGCTTAGGTATCCTATGGTAACATCTCATTTTCTACCATTTCAATAGTCTAAAAATACTATCCAATCACACAACAAAGCAACAACATTGTCTACCACACACACATGGAAAATTGGGATGTTACAAGTTTCCTCTTTTTTTGCGTTACAGGTCTAGTCTTAGGATAGATGGCTAGCTTGTGAAAGTGGAACTCAGGGTCGATTCTCGGCATATTCGTTGTTAAACATGCAAAAAGGTTGGCATTTATTGTCCACACTTGGGCTATGGATTCCTCTACTTTTGTACTCATCTGGCATCTGACTTTGGTGCACTAAGATGGTTTTTTGCCAAGTTGGAAGGGCTTAGCCTTTTCTGTGGGCTCTACTCTTGGTTCTGCCTCTCATGGATCAAGTTTGGCTTCGCCTAAGTTGCTATTGAGGGAGGTGCATTCCACCAATTATGACTTAGGCTCTATCACCTTTTCCCCCTTGCCAATCCTCAAGCTTGCAGTGTAACATTCTCTTTGATGTGCCATTATTTTCTCCTATTTCTTAACCCTTTTTGTCACCAATTTAATTACTGATTTACTCTAATTGTTAAATTTATTATTCAGTTTTATCAATTGGGCCCACTTGACTAATTTGATGTTTTTATTCTAATTTTAGGAATTAATGAAGCATTGAACTTAATCTGGATTTTGGTTGTGGACTTAAAGAGGGCAAATAAAGCAACGTTTACCTTAGATAATTTCTAATTAGGAGATTGCAATTTTATTTTATGTTGTTTAGTTTTTATTTCGTTTTGGGCCAGAATAATGTAATAGGGCCCAGTGACTTTGAGTGACCCTTATAAATAGCAGCCTTGGGATTCATGTAAGGGGAATTCTGTGATTCCATAATTCAGAGCATAGGGTTTAGGGTTTTTACGTTTTGTAGGACTGTTTACTTGAATGCATTTTCGATTTCTCTGCTTCTTATTGCAATTTCGTTTCTTGTTCCTTCTTCTGCTTTCATTTACATTTTCTGCCTTTAGCTTCATTTACGTTTTATGCCTTTAGCTTCATTTACATTTTATGCTTCTGGTTTCATTTATGTTTTCTGCTTTTGTTAAAATTATGGAAGGCTAAATTTCTAGTGTTGTTCCTTCTGAGGACGAAGCTTAACTCTCTTCGAGGTTCTGTTTATAATGTAGCTTCTTGACATTTTTCCCTTCACCAATTAACCCACATTCGTTAATGTTAATTTGTGCACGCTTCGTGTTTGATTAATTGTCTCTGAGCTTAACTTACATTCATGCTTAATGAACGAAGGGTTAATTGGTGTATGTGTTGCCTAATCATGTATTGACAACCCTAAATTGATTTTCGCTTAGTAAATTAAAATAGGGTTGGATTAAGTGGTTAACTGTTAGGGACGAATTCTTCATAACCTAGGACAAGAGAATGACTTCTGAATCAGAGGAAACAACATGTTTTTAATACTATTAATTTCGTATTCCAGTTCGCTTGTTCTTTAATTCACAAAACAAACAACCCCCCCCCCCCCCCAATTTTTAATGTTACTGCAAGTATATTATGAACTTCTGGTTTATCATTGCTCGTTGGAAAACGACCTAGGATCACTTCCTAGTTACTATATTTTAATGTTTATTTGATTCGGGCTTAGCCTTTTCTGTGGGCTCTACTCTTGGTTCTGCCTCTCATGGATCGAGTTCGGCTTCGCCCAAGTTGCTATTGAGGGAGGTGCATTCCACCAATTGTGACTTAGGCTCTATCACATTTTTCCCCTTGCCAATCCTCAAGCTTGCAGTGTAACATTCTCTTGCTATTATCTGATCGACTGAGATAGAAATGATTTTTTCCACTTTCACTAAGGAATTTCATCGTCAGATGAAGAGTTGAAATAATAGCGCCTAGCTCATTGAGCAAAGGAAGCCTTATAAGTATGTTGTATGAGGTGCATACATCGATTAGGAGGTACTTGATCATGATGGACTTTGACCCTTTCTCGTCATTGAAAGTTGTCTACAAATGGACGTATCCTATTGTGTCAGTTGTCTCCAATGCAAAATCCTATGAGTTGCTTTGGGAAAGGCTCGATTTGGCTTTTGGGAATGGCCAATTTCTTAAAGACAAACCAATATAGGACATTTGTTGAGCTCTCATTGTTAAGTAGGACTTTGCACTCTAGGAAGTTGGCCACCTCTATCTTGACAGCCATGGGATCATTATGACATCATTCAATGTTCTTGAAGTCTTCATTTGTGAAAGTGATAGGGGGCATACTTCTGGTCACCTTTCTTCCAACTTCTACCGAGTTCACAATCTTAAGGCTCCAGACATAGCATTTGCATGCTGAGTTTGAACTTCCTCCTCATGCGAATCCTCCAACTATTGTGTCGATCACACCTTGAAGCCGAGTTCCAGGTGGGGTGTTCTCTTTCTACCGATGTGCCTCTGTTGTCTCTTGAGTTTGATTGTGTTCTTGGCTCCTTTCTCGCTCTCGATCTTGATCATGTGAGGGTCCTTATCTTTCACAAATATTTGAAGATGTTCATTTTGGATCATCTCTTCTATCTTGTCCTTAAGGGTAGTACATTTTTCAATATTGTGACCAACCACTCGATGATAACAACAATACTTAGATTTATCAGCTCCTGGGGGAGGTCAGTTCTTAGCCAGTAATTGGATTAGGTCTACACTGCATGCTTCCTCCAAAACTTAGCCTCAACTCTTCGTCAAGGGAGTGTAGTGGATGAACATGGATTAAGGTAGTCTGTTGGCTCTGGATCTACCCCAACTTCGACTGCTCTCAATCTTTGTCTCTCGTATCACTGGCTTTTTTTAGGGTTCTTCATGTATTTTTTTCTCTGAAAATGATCAATCTCCTCCATCTAGATAAAATCCAACAACTCAATCACTCAACTCGTCCAAGGTTGCAAGCAGCTTTTTTCATAGGCTGTCCAAGAAAAGGTCTTGACTTCAAGCCCATGATCATTGAAGTAAAAGCGACCTTGGGGCTCAAGTCTTGAATTCAAACTAAGACTTATTAGAACCTCTCCATAAAGTCGTAGAGTGATTCATCCTCGTCTTGTTGAATGTTTGTGAGAGCCGCTACAGTCAAATGATGTGGTTTGCTCATTGCATATTAAGCTCCAAAACATGCAATAGGGTTGCGAAAGATTTTATTAAGTTTCTCGGTAGGCGAGTGTACCAATGGAGCACTACACCTTTCAAGGTTGTTGGGAACACTAAAGACATGATCACGTCATCATCTGTGAAAAAATTCATTTGTGTAACGTATGTGTCCACATGTTCATTCGGGTCTGAGAGTCCATTGTAACGATTTATGGTTAATGTCTTCCATTTAGGTGGTAATTGTGCTTCCATAATCCCATCAACAAAAGGGATAAGGCCAACTTTCAATGTTTATTGCTCTTTGGATTGGTTGAGTGACCTACGGGGTTCTTTCTCTACACGTCATGTCAGCTTCATCGGTCTTGACCTGATAAGTCCGATGAGTTCCAACTGCCGAGACCAAATTTGCATTTTGGTCTTCTTGAAGCTTTAGGTATCGTTCCCTCAGGGTGGCATTTTTCTTATGGAGGTTTCCAATCTCATAGGAGCTTTTCTTCTTTAGGATATTCATATTCCTTTATAGGGTGACCACCAAAGCATGATCATCAAGCACCTATCACAGGGTATTCACCATAGTTGTTGGGTTCCCATTTTCAGGGACTCTTATGGTAGGAAATCCAAGCATAATGGATGCATGTCCTTGTGGTTGTCTTTTCTTGGTTGACTATGTTGGCATTGTAACTGTTTGTTGCCATTGATGGTGTAATGGTCAAAGGAGAAGTTTTCCCTCGCTCCACGGTGGGCACCAAATGTTCTTATCGAATTTGGTAGGACCTTCTCACAATGGCGTTCCTTCGTGAACTCCTCCACAAACGGTGGTGGAGTGTACCTATAATGAGACTCTGACGCTTAAGTTAAAGGCGTAGAGGTACACTCCACAAAAAAAATATATATATATGGGTTGGAATTCAATTGATTTACCTGAATCATGATAATTCCCTTTTATAGAGGTGAAATTGGATCATCAGATCACAATCTCCCTTCTAAAATAATATAAATAAAAAAAAGATGTGATCTTATCTTATCCTTCCTCTTATAATAGATAATTTTCGATATTGAGAATTATATTTATCTTTCTACAGAAGATAAAGTTTTCACCTTTCCTTATTTAAATTGATGGATCCTCTGAATCCGAATAGACTATGAGACCAACCACCGAATATGAAGACTTGTTGTGTTCGAATAATAGATAATATATTCTCATTTTTTTTATGCATAAACTTTTGTTCGATCTTCAGCACACAAACAATAAAGTAATTAATAGAATGTGATCAAATACGAAAAGAAATTAATAATAATTTATTATAAATATACAGGTTTTTCATGCTGGCATCCAATAAAAAATTATCTTATATATATGATAAAGTTATTAACTTTTCTAATAAATATGTTAAAATTAAACATTTCACACTGTTTTTTAACATAATTTTTAATTGATTAACAACATGTAAAATCTTTGCACTCCCAATTTATTAAAGTTAAACTCTTTTATAACGGAATCATAAATCATTTATTTATTTTAAAATAATAAAGACAGTAAATATTCCTGAATTACTTTCTAACTTATGACCGGAACATGCTATTGGTAAGAGAAAAAAAAAGAGTATTAATTAAATTAATAAAAGGAAGACAGAGAAGAGGGGGAAAAAACTTTAGGATGAGGAAGTGAGGATTGATTAGAATTCTATGGGATCCATGTTTCCGTGCAGTTCCCATAGTGGATCCAATGTCAACCATTCCAAAGAGCACACACAGTAACCCGATGGAGCTAGAACATAAACTTTATGAAAAAAAGAGAAACTTCCAAAATAAGAATAGGTCAAGGGTGAAAGTACGGGTCTATCTATGAGAGATTTTGGATTGGAATGAAATGGGTGATTGTCCTTCATAACTAACCACTGTCAGCAACAATAATGCACAATATTCATTTTTCAGGCAAATAAGGGAGCAATAAATTAAAGAGTCAAAAGGATCCAAGCTGATGCACACATGCGCTCCTAAGTGACAAAATGAACTCTCAAATAGTAGAAGAGTAATTATGCTTAGCATACATGGACTCCTAAGTGACAAAATAAGCTCCTAAATAGTTGGCAAAATGCACAAGCTGCAGACAATCTGAATCCAATGCTTACTAATTCTACTTTATGGAGTGTATTAGGTATTTCTGAACTACTATCTGGTTATTAATTCTTTTTTCATAAAGTAATTTTTTTTCATAACACATAGTCAAGTGTTATTAATTTTTATTTTCATAAATTAAAAAAATTAAATACATGTCATAATGTCACATAGAGATTCATCGGAATCATGAATAAATAATGGTCAAGACCACTTAATATGCTATATTAATTGACTTAAAGGTATGTTCGGTTAAGAGAGGTTAACACTGTTTAGGGAAAATGCTTCCATGAAATACGGTGAAGCTTGGTTTTAAATCTTGTTGAGACTACGGTGAATTGGTACGTTAAGAATGAATGTTTAATGAGGTTCGGGTTTTTGAAAGTCTTCCTTGACAAAATGATGTCATGTACAATGTCATTATTGCAGGATTGCTTGCTGCAAACACGGAATGTTGTAGAAGGACGTTGACCAATACGAATTTTAGAAATTAATTTTATATATTTTCAGGATGATTTTCGGTCATCCTAATTCAATTTAGTATTTTAAAATATAATTTTTAAAAATTATACATAAATAATAAAATTTCTTAATTTAATGGATTATATTTTATATAAGACGATATTATATTTATATTGATATAGTTATTGAAAATTATATCGTAATTGTAATTAGTTTTGTACTTTTTTAATATTACAATTTATTTATACATAAAATTAACATCGATATGTTATTTAAATAATCAAGTAGACCAGATGTTGTAATTATATAATAAATAAGGTTTTAATCGACTCAAGTTACAGTCTAAATTAATAATTTTATCAAAGTTTCAAATTGGATAAGAACATCAATAAAGTCACTTCAACTTGTTTGGTGTACTGTCCTAATATTTTTTTTGTTAGATGTAGGGGTAGGAATAGGTCTATAGCCTGCCTAGCCTACAATGAATTTTGAGGTCTGAGTCTGATCTATAGTCTGTCAAAGGCTTTTATTTTGGTTCGGGTCTAACTTTTTTAAAAGCCTGACCTGGTCTAATAATCTTTTTAAAAGTCTTCTTCACATTAATATTCATGGAGTAGGAATGTAATAGGAAAGTTAAAAGAGAAACAAAGCCAATGAAAATAATGAGAAATATAAAGGGACACATGATTCACACCTAAATTATAATTAAAGTGTTACTTGATTATAGGAATGGAAGTTATGGAGCAATAATGTGTAATCAAAGTCTGCTAATTTTAAAAAATAATTAATTGTACCCCAAAAAATAATATAAGTATATATTGGTACAAATATATATATATATATATATATATATATATATATATATATATATATATATATATATATATATATAAGTCGGCCTATCAGGCTTATAAAGTTTTTTAATAAGCCTAAGCCTGATCTATTTAATTTAATAAGCTTTTAAAAAAGCCTAAGCCTAACCTTTTAATTAAATAGATCAATCCAGATCAGACTTTATGTAGACCAGGTCGTAGGCCCTTGTAGGCCAACCTGACCTATTCTCACCCCTAGTTAGATGCAACAGGGATAGAGGTTCTTAAAGTTTACATTCTCTTGCATACTTAATTAAGTATTGAGGTGGTGTTGGATATTTTAAGGTTGGAAAGTGGATTGAGGGAATTGTTACGCGCACAGTTGGTTTTGCTGGTATACCCAGTACAATATAGGTAATTTCTATATTGCTCTTCTCTAATTGGTTTATGGAAGTAGGGATAAAATCAATAACTTTTGAGTTATTAACATAATTTTCTAATCAAGTGAGTTAATAGATTTATTGTGTTATAAAATAAATAATATCGATATATATAATACTAAAATTTCTAATGTATATTTAATATACATAATAAATTAATTTGTTTATATATATGAATTATAAATAATGAAACCTATTATTTTTATTTAAAATTTATATATATAAAAAATACATTATTATATCAAAATTGATTTTAATAATATCAAAAAATACATTAGTAGATTTATGTTAATAATGTATTTTTTTACGTATATAAATTTTTATTAAACCTACGATTTTTATTTACAATTTATATATGTAAATAAATTAATTATTAGATCAAAATTAATTGTTACAAAATTTATTATATAAGTTTACATGTGCATTAAATATACATGAGAAGTTTTAGTCTTATATATTATAATTAATCATTTTATAACATAATTAGCTTATTAGCTAAATTCATTAGAACGTCATCCTAATAACTAAAGTCGTATATTCAATTTCTAGTTGTACTATTAATTTTAAAGTAATTCGTAAAACATATTTTTTTAAAAAAAAATTATATGGACCACACACATTGAGCTGATTCAGATTGAGCTGATCCATAATTACCAGCAAAACGAATGGTGCAAGTAACAAATTCCCATGAATTGATACTCTTTGTAAACAAAATCTTCAGTGTGACGAGTTCATTGGCAGTTCACAAGTGGACTTGTACGCCGTGTATGGGTTAACTAAAGATGGGCTAAGGTGCTTCAACACAAATCATAAATTGGATGTTGTTTTAGATGTTGCAAGGTAGTTACTATTGGTTTTTACCTGAAGGTAAAAAGACTATTCTGATCCCCATTTCAAAATTTTTCATCCCTTCCTCTTCTTCATTCCCTTTACCCCTCCTGACACCCCTTTTGCGCCTAAACCTTCCCTTTCCTTCTCCTACTACAAGAATTTTACTATTATAGTGGACCATGGGTTCTGTTGAAATTGCTACAAATTTCTAAAATATTCTTAAATATAATATGTATGAATATGGTAGAACAATCTAAAACTATAGTGTGTATGAATATGGTAGAACAATCTAGAACTATAATGTATATGAATATGGTAGAACAATCTAGAACTATAAGTGTATGTATAAGATAGAAGAATCTAAAACTATCATGATACTAATCTATCATGAAAACTCTAGAAAGACCTAAAGTAATGTAGAAACATTCACCACCATTGAGAGGTTGGTGACTTGAGCCTATAAATAGGCAATTGGTATGTTGTAATTGATAATCCAAGAAATCAATGACATAGCCTTCTTTCTAAAACAATTCTCTAAAACTATCAACTATCATCTAATCAACTACCAACAGTGGCATCAGAGCTACGTTCGGTCATACATTGGGCGTAGTTATATTACCTACCTACCATTCCAAAATCCTCCCAACTACTTCAAAAATTTTCTTTGTACTATTAATCCACTCTAATAATATTTTTTCTAAGCTATGGATAACATTACTCAATCGTCAACTATTTATGTCCCTATCTTCAACGGTGAAAATTATGATTTCTGGCGTGCTAAAATGGAAACATATTTTTCATCTCAAGATTTATGGGACATAGTACAAGAAGACTTCACCATTCTCGCGGATACTTCAGCTCTTAATGCATCTCAAGAAAAAGAGCTGAAGAAAAATAAACAGAAAAATTCAAAGGCGTTGTTCATCTTGCAACAAGCGGTGACTAATCCAATTTTCCCAAGAATTATGGGAGCTAAGACTGCCAAAGAAGCGTGGAACACATTGCAGGAGGAGTTTCAAGGAAGTGTTAAGGTACGTGCCGTTAAACTTCAATCTCTAAGAAGAGATTTTGAACTATTGAAGATGAAGGAGTCTGAGACAGTTAAAGATTACTATTCTAAAGTTAAAGAAATAGTTAATCAAATGAGAGCTTTTGGGGAAGATATTCTTGACAAGAAAATTGTTGAGAAAATTCTAATTACTATGCCCCAAAAGTTTGACCCAATTGTGACAACGATTGAGGAAACCAAAGATCTGTCCACTCTATCAGAGACAGAACTTGTGGGCTCTCTTGAAGCATATGAGCAAAGACTGTATAGGCATAAAGAAGATACAATCAAAAATGCCTTCCAGTCAAAGTTTAAATTTCAGCCCCAAAACAAAGAAAATAGAGGAAAGAAAAATTATGGAAAAACTTCCAGAAGAAGAGAAGGTTCTAGGAATTTCCTTAAGAACAAAACAAATAAAAATCCTCCATGCAATATATGCAAAAGGCAAGGCCACGTAGAGAAAAATTGTTGGTTCCGTAATATGCCACAATGCAACCATTGCAAGAAGTTCGGACACGTAGAGAAAAATTGTTGCAACAAAAATAGGCATCAAGCTAATATCGCAGAGGAGCGTGATCAAGAACAATGTACGTTCTACGCCACTCAAGACTCAATAAAAGAAAAGGGAGGAAACTTATACTTGGATAGTGGATGTAGCAATCACATGGCCAAGGATGAGACTATTTTCAAAAGTATTGATGAGTCTGTCAAAGTCAAAGTTCGACTGGGAAATGGAAGTGTGGTTGAATCAAAAGGCAAAGGCACTGTCATGGTGGAGACAGATAAAGGCACGCGACTCATCCATGATGTCTTACTAGTTCCCAGCCTAAAAGAAAATCTTCTAAGCATTGGCCAAATGATGGAGAGAGGCTACACACTTCACTTTGAAGGAGGTGTATGCTAAATCTTAGACAACAAAAATAAAAGGTCTGAGATAGCCCAAGTAAAGATGAATAAGAGCAATAGAAGCTTCCCTCTAAATTTAAAATATGCAACAAACATTTCCATGAAGGTACAAGTTGATGATTCATGGCTATGGCATCGAAGATTTGGCCACTTCAACATACATGCCTTGAAGTTGTTACATGAGAAGAACATGATGAGAGATCTTCCAAGCATAAAGGAGAACAATGAAGTGTGTGAAGGATGTCTCCTTGGTAAGCAACACCGATTTCCTTTCTCAACAAGCGGAGCATGGAGAGCGAAAGATCTATTGGAGCTTATGCATACGGACGTTTGTGGACCAATGAGGATGCCATCATATGGGAACAACAGGTACTTCATACTCTTCATTGATGACTTCTCTAGAATGACATGAGTATATTTTCTGAAAGAAAAATCAGAAGTCTTTGGAGTATTCAAAAAGTTCAAGGCCCTTGCTGAAAATCAAAGTGGAAAACGGATAAAAGTACTAAGAAGTGATCGTGGCAAACAGTACACCTCTCGCGAGTTTGAAAGATTTTGTGAGGATGAAGGCATTGAGCGAAAACTTACAGTCGCATTTTCTCCTCAACAAAATGGAGTGTCCGAGAGAAAGAATCCCAAAGTTATGGAGATGGCTAGATCGATGCTCAAGGAGAAGGGACTACCTAAAACATTTTGGGCTGAAGCAGTCTACACTGCTGTTTACATACTCAACAGATGTCCAACTAAGTCTGTAAAAGACAAGACTCCAATTGAAGCTTGGAATGGGAAGAAGCCATCAGCAAAGCACCTAAGGGTCTTTGGATCTATATGCTACATTCATATTCCAAACGTGAAGAGGCACAAGCTTGAAAACAAGACTATACGAGGTATCTTCCTTGGGTATAGCAATATCTCTAAGGGCTACCGTGTCTACAACTTGCAAACTAAGAAACTCGTCATCAGTCGAGATGTTGTAGTTGATGAGTATACTTCTTGGAATTGGGATGAAGAAAAAGTGGAGAAGAACGTTCTTATACCCGCTCAACTACCTCAAGAAGAAACTGAGGAAGAAGACCCAGGTGAACCACCTTCACCTCCACCACAACAACAAGATCAAGAACTATCATCACCAGAGTCTACTCCAAGACGATTAAGATCTTTGGTGGACATATATGAAACCTGTAACTTGGCCATACTTGAACCTGGAAGCTTTGAAGAAGCGTCAAAGCAGGAATTATGGGTCAAGGCAATGGAAGAAGAGATACAAATGATCGAGAAAAACAACACATGGGAGTTAGTAAATTGTCCCCATGGAAAAGATATCATTAGGGTTAAGTGGGTCTATAAGACAAAGCTCAACTCTGATAGCACCATACAGAAACACAAGGTGAGGCTAGTAGCTAAGGGTTACTCACAGCAACCCGGAATTGACTACAATGAGACATTTGCACCAGTAGCTCGTCTTGATACCATAAGAGCCCTAATAGCTCTTGCGCCACAAAAAGGATGGAGTATCCATCAACTAGATGTCAAATCCGCCTTCCTTAACGGCGTACTTGAAGAAGAGATCTATGTGGAGCAGCCATAAGGATTCGTGTCTGAAGGCAAAGAAAACAAAGTTTTAAGACTAAGAAAAGCACTCTACGATTTGAAGCAAGCACCTCGAGCATGGTATAGCAGAATTGATCAGTATTTCATGGATCGAGGATTCAGGAGAAGCAAGAGTGAGCCTACACTTTACATCAAGTCTCAAGGGCAGTACACTCTCTTACTCTCTCTATATGTAGATGATCTTATCTACACGGGAAACAATACTAAGATGATGATGGATTTTAAAGAAGACATGATGAAGACCTTTGAGATGACCGACCTTGGTTTGATGAGTTGCATCCTCGGCATAGAGGTAAGTCAGAGAAATGAAGGGATATTCATCTCGCAAAAGAAATACACAGAAGGCTTACTTAAGAAATTCAAGATGTATGGTTGCAAACCTATTGCTACTCCACTCATAACAAATGAGAAACTACAGAAGAATGATGGAACACCAGAAGCTGATGCATCCAAATACCGAAGTCTAATTGGAAGCCTCCTATATTTGACAGCTACACGGCCTGACATAATGTATGCTACAAGTCTTCTATCAAGATTCATGCAAAGCCCAAGTCAAATACACTTTGGAGCAGGAAAAATAATTTTGAGGTATCTACAAGGAACAAAAGAGTTCGGTATATGGTATACTACCGAAACCAACTCAGAATTACTTGGCTACACCGACAGTGATTGGGAAGGTTCGGCAAATGACATGAAGAGTACCTCTGGCTATGCTTTCTCACTAGGATCGGGAATGTTCTCTTGGGCGTCGAAGAAGCAAGCTACAGTAGCACAATCAACAGCAGAAGCAGAGTATGTGGCAGTTGCTGAAGCAACGAGTCAAGCTATATGGCTTCTTAGGATACTTGAAGACATGGGAGAAAAACAAGATGAGCCTACTAAAATCAACTGCGACAACAAATCAGCAATTGCAATGGCGAAGAATCCAGTTCATCACAACAAAACAAAACACATAGCAATCAAGTATCACTTTATCAGAGAAGCTGAAGCAACTAAAGAGATCAAACTTGACTACTGCAGAACAGAAGATCAAATTGCAGACATATTCACAAAGGCTTTGCCGAGACCAAGATTTGAAGAATTATGAGCTATGCTCGGAGTCACAGAAATTTGCATCAAGGAGGAGTGTTGAAATTGCTACAAATTTCTAGAATATTCTTAAATATAATATGTATGAATATGGTAGAACAATCTAGAACTATAGTGTGTATGAATATGGTAGAACAATCTAGAACTATAATGTGTATGAATATGGTAGAACAATCTAGAACTATAAGTGTATGTATAAGATAGAAGAATCTAGAACTATCATAATACTAATCTATCATGAAAACTCTAGAAAGACCTAAAGTAATGTAGAAAAATTCACTACCATTGAGAGGTTGGTGACTTGAGCCTATAAATAGGCAATTGGTATGTTGTAATTGATAATCCAAGAAATCAATGACATAGCCTTCTTTCTAAAACAATTCTCTAAAATTATCAACTATTATCTATCATCTAATCAACTACCAACAAGTTCGTCAGTAATACAAACAAATTATAATGGATTTAGCCATCAGTAAATTACAATGGGATTATCTGTCTTTATTTATCAATTATGAGTTATTAATTATGTTTTTGTTGATCATGGTTATTACCGACGGATTTTTTGACAGTAATTCAGTAGGTATTACAATGGACTTTACCCACTATAATAAGAATAAAGGTTACAATGAACTTAGCCGACTATAATTGTTATAGTGGGTGAAACCAACAGTAATGGGCAATGAAGGTTTGCAGTTGGTAAAACCCATTGTAATTAAGAAACCTAAAAACCTAAAATCATCACTCCCTCACAACCTCACTCATTCAACTTAATTCCAACTTTTTTTTCTTCTTAGATTCCAATATATTTTTTAAAGGTCTAACAAAGCTAGTAATTTTGCTTTCATTGTGTTTTTTTTTTAATTTTTTGCAACTTTATGTAGCCAAATGAAGTGTGAATAAAATAAGAGGTTAAGTTAGGCAGTTGGTGATGTCCATGTAAAACTTAATTTGTTGAATCTTATGACTACTACCAAGATAGGAAGTAATTTTACTGCGTTGTAATTTCCAGATTTTTAGGCCTGAAGTTTCGGGAAATGAAGGTTGCTCGGTGTAGCAAAATCATTTCACTGAAACATTCATTTAAGGCTTATGGAATCACATGTTTATTTACTTATTCATGATCTGATTAAGAAAATGCCTAGTTCCTTAATATGTCATTTTTCAGGGTATATTGATGGTCTAGGTGTTGTTGAAAAGGGACTTGTGAAGGTTGTTGGTGTTTCAAACTATAGTGGTAATTCTTTAGGACTATTATCTGTCTTGAAGGTTGTTGTTGTTGTCTTCCCATGTAGTTAGTGTCCTTGGTTGGTACCTCAGTGCATTTTGATGTTTGATGGCCTCCTCCGCATTCTTCACACATTCAAGTTTGTTGGGGTTTCTTTGAGATGACCTCTTGGATTTGTTGGATTGTCTTAGTTATTGCTTCTATTGGCACCTGCATCTTTTGTTGTAGAGGTAAAAGGTTATCTTAAGCATTAAGTTCATACATACCTTTTGGAGGATTTGACTAGTATGTTTCTATGATTCTCTCACTAGCCGCCAAATCTTCAATTATGGTTTTCACTTGAGTGGTGGTTTTATTGAGGTAGTTTCCTCCAACTGATGCATTGATCATCCTCTTAGAATGATGAGGACATGACCAAGAGCAAGGGAAAGGATCCACTTGAAGGACTTGGAGGACTATGACAAGGGCTAGAGAAAGAAAAGCAAAGGAAGCTCTTCAACAAGTGTCGTCCATACTATTTGAATACAAGCCCAAGTTTCAAGGAGAAAAGTCCAAGGTTGTGAGTTGTATCATGGCCCAGATGGAGGAGGACTAAATGGTGCCACTTCATCTCAATTTTAGAGTGTTTAGTTTGTCTAAATAATGGCCAAATCCTTGTAAAGTTGGCTGACCAAAAATATGATTTGGGTTAATCAACTAAAGGGGCTTTAGTTTGGTTTAGTTCAAGTTGTAATAAGGGCCTAATTGGCAGCTTAGGCGTCAGCCTTTGGGAGACCAAATGGTGATTGGCTCGATGGCTTTTGGGGTGACTTTTGGTTGCCACAATTTCAGTTACACTCAGCCATTAAGTTCTTTTCATTCCCTAGGTTAGTGGATCATTACTAAATTTAAGTGGATTGTAATTTCCTTTAATGAAGAATATGTAAAATCTGATGGTAAAGCTTCTTTATAAGTTGAACCATTTTATCAATAAACAAGTTGAGTTTTATTTCAGAAAAATTAGAGTTTATCTCTTTTATCTTAGTGAGAGTGATTCTCTTAAGTTCTTGAGTGATTCAAGAACACCCTGGCTATATCAAAGGTCTTTCACATCCTTTGTGTGTTGCCCTCGCCGGAAAGAGTGATTCTTTCCTTCCACCATTTCATCTTCAACCTTGTTCTTTCCAACCACAATTCTAGAAAATCTAATTCTACCCAGAATTATCTTGTGACCATAACTCTCGTTTTACTTATTCAAATTAAGTGATTCTTGAGCCTAAATTGAAATTCAAAACGAGATCGTTCACCTCATTTGGAGCCTTGTAGCTTGAGTTATAACCATTTCTATATTTCTGTTCAGCCACCACTCAACCTATGATTTTACCATCCCATTCATCCATTTTATGCAAAGATCCACCTTATTAAGACCCAGGAAATTAGCCACTGCCCAACCCTTGAATCTTGCCAATTTCCCATCCTTTTCTTAATGAATTTCCGAATTTTCCATCAAGGTTTAATCCTAGACGATCCTAAGTCAGCCCTTGTGCAATGAAGGGTCATATCATGGAATCATTGGTGATTCCTTTCATGAACATTAAAATTTGTATGAATTGAAACCAACCGTCGTAGGCGACAGTCAAGCT
>NC_038255.2:9034806-9035456 GCF_000004515.6 Glycine max
ATTGAGGAGTTTGTCTTTGACTTCCTCCCATGTGGTTAGTGAATGATTTAGGTGCGAGTTGAGCCAACCGGCTGTGCTTCTCCCAAAAGAGAAGGGAAAAAGTAAGAGTTTAATATGTTCATCATTAATACCAGGCAGACTTATAGATATGCATAATTGTAGAAATCCTATGGGATGAACATGGGGTCCTCGGTGCTTGATCCTATGAATTAGTTGTAGTTGAGGTTGTTGTGGAACCATGAGAGGAAATTGATTTGGTTGTCCCCGGTGTTTGGTGGACTAATGGCTTAGCTCACATCGATTCCTTGACTGGTTGCTAGTTTCACAATGGTTTGTTCTACTATCGTCATTCCTTTGTTGTCTATTTCAGTTGTTTTAGTTGATGAGCTTGAAGATAATCCTTCTTGTAACAGTTGCTACTTGGGACACGAAGCTTCTCTCTTTAGCTTTTGAAAAATATTTTTGATTTTGGGGTCAAGAGAAGTTAAAACGGTCATTTTCTTGTACCTTGCATGTAAGCATAAAATAGAGACTTGGAATAGGTGTGAGGAGGGTGGTCAGTTTAATTAGTTTAAATAGAAAATAAAAGATATAAAAAATGAATATTAAATTTTCAAAAAATTAACTAAAAAAGGAAAATACTAAAATCT